>NC_037685.1:61651615-61816397 GCF_003255815.1 Theropithecus gelada | reverse complement strand
AAAAAAAAAAAAAACTAGCTGGGCGAGGTGGCGGGCGCCTGTAGTCCCAGCTACTCGGGAGGCTGAGGCAGGAGAATGGCGTAAACCCGGGAGGCGGAGCTTGCAGTGAGCTGAGATCCGGCCACTGCACTCCAGCCTGGGTGACAGAGCGAGACTCCGTCTCAAAAAAAAAAAAAAAAAAAAAAAGAATTAGGTTAAGTGGGACCAAGACAGGAGACATTTGTGGCTAGAGCCCTCCCACTCTCCCTGCAGTCCTTTCTCCAGTGCATATGACCAGTGCCACCTGTGACTGACCTGGCTCCCATGGCAGAGCATGGGGCAGTGTTGGAGTGTTTGCCCAGAGATGCCAGGAGTTTAACTAGAAATCGTGAGGGAAGATAGAAGCATTGCCTGGCTCCGTCCCTTCCCAGCATCAGCTGCTACCTTTCTAATGATAAGCAGAAAGGCAGGGTGGGCGCAAGTCTCACCTGGCCGGTTCCAACAACAGATGCCCCAAAGCTGGAGGCTGGTCTCAGGTGCTTCTCCCCCTCCCTGGCTGGATGTCACCACTTCAACTGCACCTGGCCAGGCAGACGTGGGGCTTCACCTGGGCATTCCTCTGGCTCCTGCTACACCCAGAACAGGGCAGAAAGGGATCAGGGGAGAGAGAACATGTGCTCGGTGGTTACTTCTTATCCTTTTTACACTCAGAAAAGCTTGATGGGCAACTCTTTCCTAGTTTTACCTATTCTGATATCTTCTTAAGACCTCCCCTGTAAGTTTTGAGAGACTCACCAGCAACCTACAGCATTGAGAGCTGAAATTAAGAGCAAATGACTTGGTCCCCTCATCTTACAGGTGAAGAGTTGAACCCATGAAAATTTAAAAATATATGTTCAAGATCGTATTTTGACCTGGAAGCAGAACTTATATCCGTTTCTGATCTTGAAGAGTGCTGCAGACAAGGCTTAAAGAAAGCAAGTCGGCCGGGCGCGGTGGCTCAAGCCTGTAATCCCAGCACTTTGGGAGGCTGAGACGGGCGGATCACGAGGTCAGGAGATCAAGGCTAACACGGTGAAACCCCGTCTCTACTAAAAATACAAAAAATTAGCCGGGCGTGGTGGCGGGCGCCTGTAGTCCCAGCTACTCGGGAGGCTGAGGCAGGAGAATGGCGTGAACCCGGGAGGCGGAGCTTGCAGTGAGCTGAGATCCAGCCACTGTACTCCAGCCTGGGTGACAGAGCGAGACTCCGTCTCAAAAAAAAAAAAAAAAGCAAGTCAGATGGCAAAACATTTATTAAGGACCTTTAAGATTGCAGCAGGTACCAATACAGACAATTACCCGAGCTGATGATGGTTAAAAATAAGAAATGTAAGATAAGTTGACATCATAGGATTGGAACTAACATAATGTTTACTGTGTGCTAGATACTTTTATTTACTAAATTCATACATTAGCCCTAAAAGATATATTTATTCTTATTCTTTTTCTTCAGAAGAGAAAACTGAGGCTTATAGAGTGACTTGCTCTAGTTGAATGGCTCCTAAGAAGTGAAGAAGGATAGGAACCTAGGTCAATTTAGTTTCAGAACCCATTCCTTTGCCATATTCTAAGCTTACTCTCCACAATGTTAAAAACACACAAAAAGCACTCAGTGTTTAAAATGTTGCATTCACCCACTTTTCTGAGGTTATGAATCACTTTTTAATCTTCCCTTTCTCTTACTGCTTTTTTGGTCAGATTTTTTAGGTAGACTATTGTGATAGGTTCTGTTTCAGAATCTATGTTGATAAGGCAAGAAAAGAGGGCTCTTGTGGGATTTAAATGAATTTGACACTATTGGCTCCTGTTTGCTCTATCAGAGTGCAAATATATACCTATTGTTTTTAAGGGCAACGCTTAATGAAATGAACTGATCATTCTAAGAATTCCCATGAATCATAGGCCAACAACTTAGGTGGCATAGCGCTGTAACAGTTACGTTTATTCCTGGAACCTCCAGCAGTCCTCTGCTGACTGGGTGACAGCTTCAGAGTCCTTAGCTGGACGTGTACTTGTCATCGGAGCATCACCAAGTCATGGAGGGGGCTCACTGTCCAACTTTGAAGCACCAGAACAAAGTTAATTCTGAATGTTCAAAATACCATGGCCACGCCAACTGAACGCCCCTAATCTTGTCTGAATATTCAAAACGCCTGTCACTACATCTTAAATAATTTTTTAAACAAGTAACCATGGTATGACTACTGTATTCCATAACAAAAATCCTAAACTCCAGTGTTAGTAATTATTACGTAGAGGTGGATGAATTGAACTTCATTTGGGGTTTGTAAAATACCTCAAGCTATTTTTCAAACATTTCAAAATATGTTTTGTAACATTTCTCAAATATACTTTACTAAACATATTTCCTTTAATTTTTAAATCCTTTTTAAAGTGTTTGTTTAAGGGGAAATTTAATCCATGTGTTTCTGATTCATTTACAATGAACTCATCAAAGTTGTTTCTTAAGAATTAAGTTTCTAAGAAGCCTGAGGAACTCTTCTCATGAATTTTGTCAGCCCTTAAAAGCCTTTTTCCAATCAAAACTTTTTCCCCTAAAGATAAATAAATGTGGATGAAATGTTTTAGTTTGGTTTACAATACAAAGCCCATATTTCAAAATCTAACCTAGTTGTGAATTTAGGATAATAAACGATTCTGCCTTTACCGTAAGAGTTCACTTCATTTGTTGCTCTTCAAAGCAACTAACTGCAAAGGGTTTGCAATAACTGTGCTCTCCTGAAAACACACAACACTGACATTCCATACCGTCTTCTCAGATTCATAGCAAAGGTGACATAAGTGGGCTGGGCAAACATATTAAACTAAGTCAGCTAGTTATTGGGGATCTACCATGTATGCTAAATATGCATACAGTACATAGTCACACATGTACGTACATGTGAAAAGACTCATTTAAGTTACTTTTGTGTGTTTACCTATACTTACAAATTTTAACAAAGTTTATTTTTTATATTAATAAATTATTGTGTGAAGTGGCTACAATCATTCTCATCTCTATATAGAAATGTTTTTTGCCTGAGATTTAGTTTAACAGGTTTCTGTTGCCTAGCAGTAGGTTTTTGAGAATAGCTTTTTGTATAGCTTTAATTGAACAGGTTGATTGCATGAAATCATCTTAGCAAAAGTAAGGTCATTGCAGTGAAGGTAAAAGGAACTATGCTGACAACTAATTGGATAGAATGTCATAAACCACAGTGGATCTGGAAGAGATTTGCAGAAACATAGCAACAAAAGAAGGGAGTTTGTTCAAGGCAGCTAGAAACTGCATTCAGAAATATTCATGTTAAAAGAAAGGCACCATTTCCTTGGTTCTCATTAGGGAATTGTGTGAAATACATATTTGTTCATCACAAGAAATAATCAGTTCCTATTTTTAGTGGAAACTTTTTCCCTGAGTTGTTTAGTATGGGATTATTAGACAATAAAAACATCTTTTCTGTACTTTTCAAAATATAAACTAATTTCTTACATATTTCATTAGTTTGTGCCGTAGATGAACTCTTAGTATTTTAGGAAAAAACTTCCATGATCATTCCTTTTTAAAACCAACACTTAAACTTGTCTTTATTTAAATCAAAATGCAAAACCTCTTGCATTAAGGGAGACTTTTACCTTTTACTTTGTATTTTTTCATATGATAATTATTTACTTTGTAAAAGAAATATAAAATTATAAAGATTTTTTAAAGCAATATTTGTAGAAATCAAATCAGTGTCTGCCCTTCTGTCTTCCAAAAGCCCTTGGCCTAAATAAGAGTCAGGCATAGCTGTTGACCCCATTTCATTTGACACAGAGGGAAGGAGTGTGTTGACCACTGTCACTCTCTCTCTCACCTAGGACAGCGCTCTCCAGGCTGCATTAACTGTGTCTCTCCAGCAGTAAATGTGTGAGTTACACACTGTTACTACGTTGGTAGTTTAAGGATACTTGTAAATTACAGTAGTATTTCTATATAATTTATAAAAATCCATAAAATGTAGAAATATGAAAGACTATCATATGAAGACACTGAAAAGTAATCCTTACTGCTACAAAATCCTTCCAAAAAACATAATATTTTCATTGAGAGCCATGACATTAAATATACTTTCTTATTTTTAAAAATCTTAGGATAACAATTTAGGGACAGTGATTTTATTTTTATTTCAATGCTTAGTTATAATGACCATTACAGCTAAAAATGTAACTTCACAAAGGTGTGTAGATCCAAATGGAAGAAGCAGATCATTGGCTGCAATCTCAAGTAAGGAGCTTCAGTTTAAAATCATGCCCACTATGCAGAAGTTTTTATTTGGCTATTTGCATCTTTCTTGATGTCAGTCAGTTATTGCAAATTAATTGAAAAGTTGCATTTTATGTTGAATGTGCAGAACCTGCTGCACCTCTTCATTTGGAAGATTTTAAAACAGGAAAATTATTTTAAGTTGCACATATTAGAGTTCTTAAAAAAGAGGCTCAGTGTTTTTGGCAACAAAATCATGTAACAATGGAAAAATATTTCCCAACATCAATTTTCTTCATGTAACATGGATTTCTTTCATATAGTAATTATTTTCTCATCCCTTTTAGGAAAAAAGAATAAAGTTGTAGAGTATAGGAAATAAGCATTTCATTTTATCTAGATATGTATATGAGCCTGTTACTGTGCATACAGCAAAAATTTAATAAAAACAATAGCTTTGCCTTTATTATATCTGATACATTCTGATATTTTCTAATTGGTTTCATGTTGTAAAATTCCTGGACCTGCCCCAGGAAATTGATTTCATTACTTGTTAATGGTGGACAGCTTATAATTTCAGACCTCCTCCTGGACTGCAGGGTGCCACTGGCTGCAGCCCTGGCCCTCTCCCAGCTTCCTCTGTGCGGATTACTCAGTGACACATTTGATAAGTGGCCTGGTGAGCAGCAGTGGCCATGCCTGGTTTCCTGGCCACCCGGGGGCTCATCCTTCACCATGCTGTTCCTGACAGGCCATTGCGAGTCTCTTTATCGTTTGAACCTGACCAGTCAGGTTCTCAGGGTCAGGCACTGGGCATCTGTCCTCTCTCTGCCTGCCTCCCTGAACCTCAAATGCCTGGGGATTCTAACTCTGTCCCAGTGGTGGTTTTCTTGAATTTGATCAGTCTAGACATGATAGTTCTTGAAAGATTTAAGACACGCTTAATTTCTGTTGAGTTTTCATTTCTCCTCAGTCTTAAGATTATTCCTGACTTCTAGATATGATATGAATATGTCACTGTTCATTCCTTCTTTTTAAAAAAGTCAGCAGTGATCCCTGTGCCAGTGATGTTAAACACATCCCCTGGGGAAGGACCAGGTCACTGTGGTTCTTGTACTAGTATAGGACATTTAGATAGCTGCCAGCTCCCCAGGGCAGCACAGCTGCTTGGTGACCTCTCCTGTTCCTGGAAGAGGAATAGGGCTCTTCAGTTACAGGACAGGGGACTGGAATCATTCAAGGGAGGACCAAGAGAGGAACAGAGACTCTTAGTCACTAACAAGAAAGTGATAAGGTTTGAGAGTCAGACTGCAAGGAAGAATCAAGGAAGGAGAGGATCGAGTTTTCAAGGGAAAGGAGTTCTTGTGTGTTCTGCTGTGACCACCTGAAGAAGGTTGACAGAAGCTACAAATAGTTGGTCTTATTTGGACTGTGCCTCCTGTGGCCAAAGCACTGTTCCTGCTATTTGACTAGATACTTACTGGCTATTTAAAACAAGGCCTCATTTGGATCATGAGACGTATCTGGGTAGTGTGAGAACTTCAACTCTGCAGTCAGAAAACGATTTTATCCTCAGCTCTACCACTTCTAAGCTGTGTGACTTTGGGCAAGTTACTTATCCTGTCTGTGGCTGTGTTATCTATCTCACCTCAGAATGGAGATAACAGGACCTTCCTTTGTAGGACTGTTGGGAAGATTAAATGACATACTGAATTTAAAGTACTTATCACGGCGCCATACAGACCCTTAATGTTAGCTGCAGTGATGTGCGAGGGCTGGTACATACCAGGCTGTCCCAAAGCCAAAGGAACGTTAAGGAATATTGCAAACCTTTCCACCATTGATAGCTGAAAGTGTAGCCACGGTGAGAGGATCCACACGTGGAAATCGGCCAACACTACACCAGGGCTTTACCCATCCCCTATCCGCCTGGAAGAGTTAGTCTACCAGCATACCACAGGTTAGCTCTTTTTATTTTTGTGGGTTTTTTTCTCCCACTGCAAGTAATACGGGTCCAGGTGTGTAGCCTGGCTCTTTGTCACTCCCTCTGGGTAATACGCCTAAGCTTGCCAGTCGTCATGAACAGGTTAGTCTGACTTTCAGTGAGCCATTTTTGACTCAGTGAATGGCTGTTTTGGTGTCTGCCAAAATTAGGTGCCCCTCTCTTTCCTGAACTAGACTATATACTCTGATACCTTTATTGCAATGTTACAGAAGTCTTAGGACGCTCGTAGTGGACAGACATATTCCACTTCCCTTTTAATTCCTGAGAAATACAGTCTGAGCTGTATCTAGGCAATATCCACACTGCCTTGAGACTTTTTCCGAAAGTGGAATTCATCAGTCATCCAGGAGGCTCTGAGCTCCGTGACTGGCATGGCTTACCTAGTGGCTGTGGTAGACTTGTGCCTATGGAGGTGTTTTGCTGAGGGCTTGTGAGAGCTATTTGGCACCTTTTCCAGCAAAGTTGGGAGAGGAAGGCGGAAGAGAGGTTCTGTTCTCACCTATTTTAATATCCGAACCAAAAAATGGAAGTTGGTGGTAGCACCGAATTAGAACTCTTGCCTCATTTAGCACACTAATCATCAAATTTCTCTGTATTTTCAATAGAAGCAAAGCATAAATTCTCAATAAAGAGGCACTTCAAATAGGGAATTTACAAACATTACACATTGTCTTTCGTGTTGCAGCTGTGAAACATACCTTCTAGAGAAAATCACACAGATTGTTGTGTACTTTGCTTAAGAATTGCAGACTAGAGTCATGATTTGTTAGTCCCATTTGCTTTTCACAAGAAAAAGCATTACATGATGTCCGAGGGTCTCAGATTCCATAAGGGGGACTTTCCCAAGGTCTTTCATATGAAAGTTTCTGTGCAGCCCATGGGAGATTACACAGGGAGGCAGTCTGGAGACTCGCCAGGACTTATTTTAGTCTATTCTAATTTGAATCTTATACAAATATTTATATAGGCCTATTATTTACACCTATCTATCAGTCCAACTTACTGAATGCCAACAAATTTGAGACACAACTCCTGCCCTCAAGGAACTCGTGTCCTGGCAGAGAAAGCCATGAAGCAGTCCTAGGATACTGTGTGTGGTTATAACAGCATGCACCTGAGAAATGGTCTGGAGGAGAAGGACAAAGAAGGCTTCACGGAGGAGGTGAGGTCAGCCATGTGCTGAAGCAAGCAGAGGAGTTTGCCAGGTGGCTAAGGAGGGAATATTAACCCAGGGGTGGGTGACGGTCCCCACCTTCCGGATGATTTACTATATAGTTACATTTGCCCCTTAGCATGACTTCTTTGACAGCTGTTGATGGACAGCTCTGTGGGGACGAGAAGCACTCTTGTTGCCTCCTTCACGGGGTTTTGCAAATTGTAGGTGCTCAAATCCCCGATGGGAAATGAGAACCTTAGCCTACCAAAAAAAAAAAAAAAAAAAAAAAAAAAATCTCCCTTCTTCACTGGAACCCTGTGAGCAAAGCAGTTCCGAAGAGCACTGATAGGAAAAACTGAATTCACTGCAGATGACGACAGAGCTGGGGTTCAAAATCAGCTCCTAAGCAGTAATCTGGAGCAGAGTCATTGTCTAGTCTGTGGACATGGTCAAGATGCATACAAAGTTAAATTGTCTTTCAGAGTTTGTAGCTTGAAGGTGCCTTATATTGATTTCTGTTGTTTTGTTTTGAGACGGAAACAAAACTCCGTTGCCCAGGCTGGAGTGCAGTGGCGCGATCTCAGCTCACTGCAACCTCTGCCTCCCTGGTTCGAGCGATTCTTCTGCCTCAGCCTCCCGAGTAGCTAGGATTACAGGCACCCGCCATCACACCTGGCTGATTTTTGTATTTTTGTAGAGACGGGGTTTCACTGCGTTGGCCAGGCTGGTCTCGAACTCCTGACCTTGGGTGATCTGCATGTCTTGGCCTCCCAGAGTGCTGGGGTTACAGGCATGAGCCACCACACTCGGCCGATTTCTGTTTATTGAGTCCCTGATAAAACTGCTTTGCTTGCTTTCTCAAGAGGGAGGGTGACTGCGCCACCGCAGCAGGTCCTGCAGCCATGCTGACTTTGCAAAAGCGTTCCTCTCAGTGCTTTATTATTTACCTGCTGTGGATGATGATACAGCTGCCAGTCACAATATCTTTTCAGTGCTACAACATTTCCCTCCATTTTTCCAGGCCCACATCTGGTCTTAGCCCATCCTGAAGTTGTCTATGATGTAGAATTTGTTCCACTTGTGAACTGAGCCTATTTTGAAACTCAAAAGGTGCTTCCTAATTTGCAGTTGTATATTACATTCACACATCTCAGATTGAAATTCGCACAATCTGTTTTGCATTACTCACGCTTAATAGTAATTTCTTTTGGCTATTGCCCTCAGGCTATGTAAGAAAAAAATAGATTTGAGCTTTTTATTTTGACTGTGTTCACGGACTGTAAATCTAATTAGTTTTCTGGGATTTTTTCTCTTAAAGTCGCATGCACATTGCTCTCTGGACAAAGACTGATAAGCAGGGGCAGGTTTACCTTCTAACCATGTTCATCTTACCTGAATTGTCCTGGCACTTCACTTGGAAATACATCTTTTTTTTTTTTCCCCCCTTCCCTAATTTGCTGCATCCGGTTGATGTGTGTCGCCGGTAGATATGGTACCCACCTGTGAAATGGTGAGGAAAATTATGTCCAGATTAGGTAATGCTTTCAGATTCCTCTATTACAGACCATTGACTCCAGTGTTTCTCAGACTGAGCTAGAGAGTTCATTTGTTCTAGGAGAAATTTTTCAGTAACTGTGTTTTCATTCAGAGCAGCAACCACAAGAAATATGAACACAATCTGGCCCATGGGGATGACCGCTCCGAATTGAGAGTCAAGGTCACACGACTCCAGGGATAGGACCAAAGTCTGCAACCGAGAGGGATTCAGCAATTAAGGAGTGGCCTGGGTGTTCCAGATGATGAGTCCAGAGTCCTCCTTTGGCCAATTGAATTCTAACTGGAGATATGGTGAATGGGGGGCATGGCCATGACGACTGTGTCATGCCAGCCCCAAATTCCTGTGGGAAGCAGCTGGCACTACATATTTGTATAGTTGTGTATCATTGGTTCTTTTATAGTTGTGTATCCATGGTTCTTTTGAAATGGCAAAGCTGCTGCCAGGAGCTCTCATTCTGAGGGTGTGTGTCGGTCAAGCCATCCCTGTCATTCTTTGTATGTATCGCATATATGTCCACTGAAGGGTGATGGGCCAGCCAGCTTCCTCTGAGTAAGACGGAGCTAATCAGATAACCCCAAGATCCCAGCAGTTTGCGGTGATAAAGGTATTTCTTGTTCACATACATATGTCACCTGCAGTTCTGCTGTAGCTGTGATTTTGCCCTGTGCATCATCTCATTTTGAGAGCCAGGACGTCTTCAGTAGCCTCTGTTATTGTGGCACAGGGAAAAGAGCAAGAGGGCTCAGCAACATTCAGGGGCTCTAAAGACTTCTCTTCGATGTGGCATATGTCACTTCTGCTCGGGTTCCACTGACCAAGTCATACATCCAAACTTCTTGTCATCAGAACCAGGAGATGTTATTCTCTTTGCAAGGCTTCCCATGGCAGCGGGTGGAGATATGCCGTCCTCTACCAGGGAGGGAGACTGGTTGAGAACAATAACGCTCTACTCCGGGGCATCCGGTTTCCGTGCACCTCACTGGCAGCCAGTTGCCCACCACTCTGGCTGACTGGGCTATTCAGTTTGAATTTCTGTTTTTCATTTACATTTTTTCTTATTTGGAAGTTTCAGAATTAGAAAGTCAGAAAGCTTTAGGGTTGGGACATTTAGAGGTCTTATCTAGTGCTCTGACTTTTCTTTTTTTCCCTTTCCTTTTTTTTTTTTTTTTTTTTGAGAGGGAGCCTAGCTCTGTTGCCCAGGCTGGAGTGCAATGGCATGATCTCTGCTCACTGCAACCTCCGCCTCCTGGGCTCAAGCGATTCTCCTGCCTCAGCCTCCCGAGTAGCTGGGATTACAGGCACCCACCACCACACCTGGCTCATTTTTGTATTCTTAGTAGAGGCGGGGCTTCACCATGTTGGCCAGGCTGGTCTCAAACTCCTGACCTCACGTGATCCACCGGCTTCAGCCTCCCAAAGTGCTGGGATTACAGGCGTGAGCCACTGCACCTGGGCTGCTCTGGCTTTTCTAGTAGGGGAACTGAGGCCTAGTGAGGTGATTGGCCCAAGATCACACAACAGGACTTCACTGCAGTACTTTCTTCATAACATCAGCTTGGGAAAATGTTAGAGAAGAGTTGCTACTTTCCTAATTGGAAAATAGAATGCTGGGTTGTTCCTGAAATCGTACCCCTTCTGGGAGAGAAATAAAACAACCTGAGTGGTCAGTTTTGGAAGGAAAACTTGCTCACCTTTTCCCTAAGTGATGGGTGTTAGGAAAGCAATCTGATTAAACTTTATTATGCATTTTGAGATTCTAGCATTTTATGTATCCTACTTTTTCATTTTGACTTCCCCAGTCTTTCCTCTCTCTGGTTGCAATTTGTAACTATCTCTGTGTACAAAATCTGTACACATAATAGTTTTCAACCACGGGGATTATTAGAACACCTTAGGGAGCTTTAAAAAATATACATGCTTGGCTGGGCATGGGTGGCTCACGCCTGTAATCCCAGCACTTTGGGAGGCCGAGCTGGGCGGATCACAAGGTCAGGTGATCGAGACCATCCTGGCTAACAGGGTGAAACCCTGTCTCTACTAAAAAAAATACAAAAAATTAGCTGGGTATGGTGGCACGCTCCTGTAGTCCCAGCTACTCTGGAGGCTGAGGCAAGAGAATCACTTGAACCCGGGAGGCAGATGAGCCAAGATCGCGCCACCGCATTCCAGCCTGGGCAACAGAGTGAAACTCCGTCTCAAAAAAATGGCTGGGCGCAGTGGCTCACGCTTGTAATCCCAGCACTTTGGGAGGCTGAGGTGGGTGGATCACGAGGTCAGGAGATTGAGACCATCCTGGCTAACACGGTGAAACCCCGTCTCTACTAAAAATACAAAAAAAAATTAGCCAGGTGAGGTGGCAGGCGCCTGTAGTCCCAGCTACTCGGGAGGCTGAGGCAGGAGAATGACATGAACCCAGGAGGTGGCGCTTGCAGTGAGCTGAGATCGTGCCACTGCACTCCAGCCTGGGCGACAGAGCGAGACTCCATCTCAAAAAAAAATTATATATACACACACGCTTAAACCCCTTTCCTTGAGATGGATTTGGTAGGTTTGGGGGCGTCGGAAGTTTTGAAGGTCTTCCTGGGTGATTTGAATGGATATACCTGGCAAAGAACTCTTGCATAGGAAAGCCTGCTTTTGTTGCTTGCCTTAATAGATGGAGGTACTTACTTTTCATGTTAGTTTCTTCATAATACTAGAATCGGCTTCCTAGGAGCTAATTCTTTAGTTTATTTTCTCTTAGATTGAACAAGTATTCTTAGATTCTGTTCTCCCTGCCCAAGTTTCTAGCTTGTAAATTCAGCCACTTCCAGGGATTGGAAACACTTGGACAAAGATACACTATAATCCTTGGAATTCCTTGGTTTAAAACACGGAAGAGGTTATCCCTAAACCTGACCTTATACATGGCCCTAATTCCCTCCCCTGTGTCCCATCTTCCTTCTTTTCAGACCTCTCTTTACTCAAATCTACTTCAGAGATTTTCCCTGTGTAGGGAAATTATTTCAATTTTTGTGAATGTCTCATCATTCCTATTTAATTTCCATGTAGCACTACCGTGACAGTGCATATCATTAAAATGTTCACTCTGCTGTACATTTTAGTTAATTCTAATGCTGAACTCTGTGTGTTGCCCTGATACTATGTCTGTCTGCCCACAAATTAAGAAAACAAAGGGGGACAGTTGTCTGCTAGCATTTTATTTGTGTTGGACAGTTTGGCACCATGCAATAAAGCCCACGCGTAAACAAGAGCTCTGAGTTTGTTGGCATGGCCAGAGCCAGGTAGATGGGTAGTCTCACTTCACATTTTGATTTCAAATCAATTTCCATCTTCCCAGCCTTCTACTGAAATAGAAGTATGCGTGTCTTTGGGGACAGAAGAAAGCTCTTTGGCAAGGCACTTGGTAACACCTCCAGTGATGTCTTTGTGGACAGGTAGAGAAATGCAACCTAGAAGATAGGTGGGTTCTTGACTGGTTGAATGATGGCATCAAAGGGTGTTAGTTAATGGACCTATTCTGGACTAGAAAAAAGGCTTTAATTTCATGTTATGGAGCGTTGTATTTGACCCTGTTCTCCAAGTGTTTTAATTGAAAGTAAAGATGAAGATGTCAAACTTCCAGATGACCCAAAGCTGGAAAGTGTAGATTTACATTTAGGATAAGAACTCAGTAGGATGGAGAGAGAGCTGAAATGAGCAAAATGAAATGAGTTAGGAACAAATGTAAAATCCTACACTTGCCTGATGCATAAGATAGGGAGACCCAGTGTACTAGCCACTGCATGCTAAAGGCCGGCTCCTAAATGCGTCACTGGGAGGATTCCAGCTTCTCAGAAGTTGGTCAGGAGGATCCCAGAGGAATTGTAGGACCTTTCAAGATCTCTTGGAGGCTCTAATCATCTAAAAGGCGAACAAGAAGAACCCTGGAACACCCAGACTCACCCAGTAACCCACACTCACAGCACTTTATGCTTTCCCTGAGTCCAGCCCTTGCCACAGGGCAGTACAGTTAGGTTACTTGTGTGCCTGTCTTGGCCCCTAAATGGAAACCTTCTCTAGGATAAGGACCACATTTTACCCCTTTCCAAGTTCCCGGGGCCATGGTGCATGCACAGGCTCGAAGCAGGGAGTCCTCCTGGGCACAGATTTCTGTCTACTTCGTTTTCTTCACTGCTGGACCCACGGGACTTAGAACAACATTTGGCATAAGTAGACTTCAATACATATTTGTTGAAAGAATGAGTGACACATACAGATGTGCTTAGTAAATCTCAGCCATTCATCCTCAGCGTGGTGTGGCGTGTTGGTGAATAAATCACTACCTGACTATTCTAAAGGCTTCAGGAACTTCATATCCTGGTTTTTTTCTTATACTTCTCAGTTCTTAGTCTGTTCCCATCTCTGATTTTAGTGTGAATTTAGTTATAAAAGCCGAAATAGGATAAAGAAAGCTGGGTGATCCTTTGTAAAGACATACTCCCGATGTAATGACCATCATCACCCATTAGCAGGAAGTTAGTGCACAGGCTGAAGCCGGATGGGTCTGGGTTCAGGTTTTGATTAGGACAGAGATTGATGACTTTGGAGAAATCTCATTTTCCTGAAATGCTGATTTTCTCATAAATGTGGATAAAACACTGACTCCAGAGGGTAGATGTGGTATGTATAACACAAAGTATCCCCTTAATAAATGTCACTATTATTATTTCAACAAGGCATTGGCTCACATGAGAGCTGTGAGTACAGAGGAAAGAACTCTAGGAAGGACCAGGGAAAAACAAATTGAAAATTGCTGAAGGCTTGCCTTCAAGGCTTAATTCTTTTGTATGTTAAAGCACCTGTTCCTATTAGACAAGCAGGCTCCTCAGGGGCGGGAAACAGAGGCCCTGCAGTGCTGAGGGAGCTCTGGTCTCCATGGTAACTGCACATTAGATCCTGATGCAGGCACACCTGGCATTCTCAGGTTGCTCCCGCATATGGTACCTCATACATTTCATTTCTTAAAAAACTTGCCTTGACCTCCCTGCTACCGTATACAAACTCCTTCACACACACACACACCCCACACCCTTTGTCTAATCCACGGCCACTGAAGCGATATAAGCCTGTCACAGAGATCGGAAACACAGTTCCCAAAGCCATTTAATCAAACAAAGGGCGAGAACAGTTATTCTTGCTTCAAAGTCGAGCCCGGAAGAGAAGTACCTGAAAGATGCCTTTTCTATGGGACTGACGTAGACTCTGGTGCCCGCACCCCCGGCTTGCTGATAAAGCAGCCCCATTGATAACCTACTGAAGCAGAATCACATCCTTGACCATGACTCATGACACCGTTTGAAAAAGTGGCCTCTCAAATTCTCCCTACATATAAACGGCCATTAAATCCTGTGCTTTGAACTAGTTTAAAAGGAAAAAGATTTCCTGGTAGGATTAAACAAAAAAGTGCAGAGAGCCTGTAGTTACCATGTTACACAACCAAAGAACTGTGTGGCTGCTTAGAGATTTCCAGCTCTGCTTCAGAAACAGATGTTTAAAAACTTCTTGTTAAAAAAAATGTCAGAAATTGGGGACAAAAGTCACTGTTCCTTGAAACATATCAGATTCTCTCTTTCAGTGGTCATCTTACTGATTTGGTTCCTTCACACTATATTTCCCAAAACTCCCATTTAAATTAACCATGCATGCTACTCCGGCATGCTTGGCTGCAACCATAGCGCCTTGTGTATGTTACGCTTCATAAGGGCCTTCAAAGACAGTGTCTCAAAAAGCCACCGTTGAGAAATGTTAGGACTTAGGATCTAGAAATGTTGGCTTACTTATGGTCCTCATGATGTTTTTCTTGTAAGCACCTTGGAAAGTCTAGTGAGTAAGAAATAATAATAACCAAATGTATTCGCCCAACATGGGAAAGTGAGCTGTGCTCTATAAAGTTTGCAGTTTATGGTTTGAAACTGGCTCAATGTACAAGGTTCCTGGATCATTACTTAATTTTAATCTGTGGAAAAGGCATTATGTTTAAAGCAATAAAAACTTTTTCTTCCATGTCACAGCAACCTTTGGCAAACTCACTGGCTCTTTCTCTCAGCTACTTTTCTACCCCATTTGGTTATGAGGAAGCATTGTGATTGCCTTGTAACCCCAAAGGGAACTGCAGGTCTCATGGGACATATCTGACTTCTCCTAAACATGCCAAGTATAATCAGACTTTTGATTCCAACCAAGGTGAAGTAGCCTTATTCCTCCCAGCTCCTTCCTCTTGCAACTCAAGACCCTGGATGTGACACAACAAGGAAGCATAAAAAGACCCCTAAAGGGCAGAAAAAACATGGCAGCCTTCTCAGGGCCCTCAGAACTGGAGGAGACACACAGTGGTGGGTCCCCCAGGTTTTCTTATTGCCTCCTGTGTATTCCAGACAGGGATCCAACATAAGGCTTCAACCCAGAGCTGCCAACAAAAATCCCCAAGAAAAGCCTGTGTCCCATACCCCAAACACTGAGAAATGGGTGACCTAACAGCAGAAAACCTTTCTGGCAATATCTGTCTCCCTTAAGCTAAATATCGATGGAAAAACTACATCCCCCCGATATGGTTTGGCTCTGTGTCGCCACCCAAATCTCATCTTGAATTGTACTCCCATAATTCCCATGAGTGTGGGACAGACCCGGTGGGAGATAATTGAATCAAGGGGGCAGTTTCTCCCATACTGTTCTCATGATAGTGAATAAGTCTCATGAGATCCGATGGTTTAAAAAATGGGAGTTTCCCTGCACAAGCTCTCTCTCTTTGCCTGCTGCCATCCATGTAAGATGTGACTTGTTCCTCCTTGACTTCCACCATGATTGTGAGGCCTCCCCACCCACGTGGAACCTTAAGTCCATTAAACCTTTTACTTTTGTACATTGCCCAGTCTCTGGTATGTCTTTATCAGCAGCATGAAAAATGGACTAATACACCCCTTCGCCTGGAATTTCATCAGGGCTGAACTGGGAGCTGATGTACTGCAGCCTTCCTGCCCTGCCAGAGTGGGTGATAGCACTCGAATTAACCTACTCAACAGGGCTAAGAGGATCCCTCATCTCTGACATGGTGCTGGGAGCACCTACTGGGTGCTGTCTGTGGGCTGAGTGGGTAGTTAGATTTCCATCCTCTGCTCTGTGGAAGCAGATGGTGTGCTTACTTCCCCATTAGGATCATGTGAATGAAGTCCAGTGGCCAGCAGAGCCTCACACCTGGTATTAAAGAGGCAGAATGAAGTAGGAGGCGGGACTAGCTGCTTGTGATTTCTCTTCCCCTTCCTAGGTGTCAGTGGGGCCCAGGGGGGAAACTGAGCCCACACCCTTGGAGGTAAGGGGGCAAGGTGAGTTTATGTCCTGCCCTATTTTTGCTGGGAAGGTATCTGTGGGGTTGAGCCATAAATTTACAGATTTGAGAGACTGAGTGAAACCCAAAAGGGATAAACCAAAATGGTGTGAAACTCATACTAAGATACATCATAATTAAACTTTAAAAGTTAAAGACAAAAATTCTTGAAGGTGCCGAGAAAGAAACAGTCATTACTTGTAGTAGAACACCAGTTCAAATGACAGTGGATTTCTCATCTGGCCAGAAGGAACTGGCCAACATTTTTTAAGTATTAAAAGAGCTGCCAACTGCAAATTCTCTATCAAGGGAAAACATCTTTCAAGAATGAAGGGGAAATAAAGACATTATCAGACAAAAACTAAGAGAATTTATTGTTAGCAGACCTATCCTTTAAGAATGACTAAAGGAAGTTTTCTACATAAAGGAAATAATAACAGAAGAAGGCCTGGAACTTCAAAAAGGAAAAAAGGGTATCAGAGTGGGTAAAAATAGGAGAAAATAGGCTATCCTACTTCTCATGAGTTCCTTAAATCGTATTTGATGGTTGAAGCAGAAATTTTAGCACCATCTAATGTGGTGTTCAGTGTAGGTGTAGAAAATACTTGAGACAATTATATCTAAAAAGCAGGGAAATTAAAGGGACAAGAATGGAAGTAAGGTTTCTATTCTTCAGTCGAGTGGCAAACTTCAATACCAGTAGACTGTGATAAGCTATGTGTGTATCTTGTAATATCTATAGCAACCACTAAGAAAATTGTGCAAAACAAGATACTTGAAAACACTGTAAATACAAGTCATGTGCCACATAATGATGTTTCAGTCAATGATGGATCACATCTACAATGGTGGCCCGTAACATTGTAATGGAGATGAAAATCTTCTATTTCCTAGTAATGATGTAGTCACTGTAACATCACAGTGTGGTGCATTACTCATGTATTTGTGGTGATGCTGCTGTGAACAAACCTATTGCGCTGCCAGTCATTTAAAAAGTATAAAGAATATATATATAAAAATGTAAAAATAGAAAAAGATGTAAATCTTATTCTATATATCTTCTAGAAAGAAAATATTTTTTACTATTATACAATGGGTGTGTGTTTTAAGCTGTGATTATAAAAGTCGAAAAGTTAAAAACATTGAAGGATAAAGTTTAAAAGTTACATCAAGCTAAGGTTAATTTATTGTTGAAGAAAAAAAAATTTAAGTAAATTTAGTGCAGTCTGTGTCTAGCATTTATAAAAACTGTACCAGACTACAATAGTGTACAGTAATGTCCTAGGCCTTCACATTCACTCACCACTCACTCACTGACACACACAGCAACTGTCAGTCCTACAGACCCCATTCATGGTAAGTGCCGGATACAGGTATACCATTTTTTGTCTTATATACTATATTTTTACTATACCTTTTTAATATTTGATCTGTTTAAATCCACAAACGCTTATCATTATGTTACGGTTGCCTGCGCTATTCAGTACAGCGCCATGCTGTACACGTTTGTAGCCTAGGAGCAGTAGGCTCTACCATACAGCCCAGGTGTGCAGTAGGTGTGTAGTACAGCCTACTACCTGGGATCCTTACTAAACCCTAGGTTTATATAAGGACACTTTCGATGTTCACAAAATGGACGAAATTGCCTAATGTCACGTGTATCAGAATGTGTTCTCAATGTTAAGTGACACATGACTGTATGTCAGATGAAATCCTAAAAAAATAAGTAACCTATAGGAAGATAAGAGAAATGGAGGAATTAGAAACAAAAGAAACAGCAGAAAACAAATAATAAAATGGCAGATTTAAACCCTAACACATCAACAATTACCTTAGATATAAATGGTCTAAATATACCAATTAAGAGAAATTGAGTGGATGAAGAAAGTATGATTCAACGTATGCAGTCTACAAGAAACTCATTTCAAATACAACGTAGGTAAAGGGCTAGAAAAAGATATACCATGCAAACATGAATTTTAAAAAAGGCAAGAGTGGCTATATTCGTATCTGATAAAGCAGACTTCAGAGCAAGTTACTAGAGACAAAGGAGGGACATTTGCTAATGCCGGCAGGCTCAAGCCACCAGGAAGGTACCAAACAGGAACATAAAGACCAATCGCTGTCCTGGTTGGTGTCCTTCCTTCTTCATGGGACTGAAGAGCTTTTGAGAGTAAAGATCACAGTGTCTGGTCTTGCTTCTCACCCCACCTGCTCCACGATGTGCTTTAGGAATGTTGTTAACTAACTGTAGCGGAAGTCAAGTGCTCTTGCAGTCTGACTCACAGGTCTACACTCCACTTCGGGACAGGCCCCAGGAAGCAGGGCTAATGTGGACTGGCTCCCTCTTGAGGTGTGGTGGGGGCTTACTTTCCCAGCATACTGTCTTTGGGATTTTGCTAGCGTGTCCCTTTGGGCACCTGTGCCCTAAATGTAGGGAAAATGCCCATAAGCTACTCTGCAGTCCCTTTTGTAGGTCCTCCCAAGAAACCTTGGGGTTCTTATGCAAATAACTTTCCAGCTCTTGAGACATATGCAGATTAGGCCCCACAGTGACCCCACATAAGAAACCATATCCATAAACAATCCCAACTTGAAGACCCGCCGGGGTCAACCAGCGAACCATTTGATTAAGTAATGCATTGAAATGCAGCGAGGTCCCATGTCACGACAGGAACGTAAATCTGAGGGGGACTGGCCGGGAGTAAGTGGAAACGTCTCGTGTTTGTATGATGATGATACTTGGTGGTCGGAGAGGAAATTATTTACTTGGGAAATCTCCGCAGTGGCGTTATGAGATCACCAGTATGTTGTTGTTGGTTTCTGTGCTCTTGCTTTTTAGTTTAGCATTTGCTCTGTACCTACAATTTACAGGACATGATGTGGTGGCAGGTTTGCCTGGTGAGCCTAGTGAGGTGGGCCAGCGGGTGAGGCCAGAGTGAGCGGAGCGGTGGCCTCAGAGGGGAGGTTTGCCCCCAGGCCTTTTAGGGAGAAGGGCTGCATCCTGGCCTTCCGGACCAGAGAACTCAGAGATCCAGCCCAAACATTCCTGACCACATCCTCCTACTGAGTCCGTCCTTGTTCAGGTTTCTATGGTGGCACCTTTTTTTTTTTTTTTTTTTTTTGAGATGGAGTCTCGCTCTGTCGCCCGGGCTGTAGTGCAGTGGTGAGATCTTGGCTCACTGCAACCCCGCCTCCTGGGTTCAAGCGATTCTCCTGCCTCGCCCTCCCGAGTAGCTGGGATTACAGGCGCACACCACCATGCCTAGCTAATTTTTTGTATTTTTAGTAGAGACGGGCCTTCATCACATTAGCCAGGATGGTCTCGATCTCCTGACCTCGTGATCCGCCTGCCTCGGCCTCCCAAAGTGCTGGGATTACAGGCGTGAGCCACCGCGCCCGGCCACTATGGTGGCACCTTTACTGTAGTGCCCAGACTTGAAACTTCTGCTGTCCGTGACCCCTCTAACCCAGGCCTCCTCCTCACACCAGCCTGAACCCATGGGCTCAGGCAGCAGCATCAACCCCACACCACGCCTCTCTGCATAGGGGCTTGCCTCTCCTTCCTCATCCATTTCGCTGGCTTCTGCGTTTGTCCAGCACCTCACCTTTGGGATTCATCTAGTGGGCCTCTCCAGTGTTGAGCCTTGACATTCGCCCGGGCCCATCTGTACCAGCCCCTGGCTGCTCCTGGTCATCGCCCACCCTGGCAATAGCCTCTTTGACCTGAGTCCCCACTGGATGCTCCAGCACCTCCTCCCTTCATTTATTCCCCTCATCCATCCTCACCCATGAATAGTCACTGCAAGAATCCGCTTAGCATTTCCGTGACCCTACCTTGGCAGAGGCCACCATCCTTTGCATCGTGTACACCTCACTATGTGCATAGCCTTCGTGCTAAAGGGCAGGATGGCACTTTGGTTAACAGGGAGCTCTGCAGTCCAGCTGCTGCCCAGTTCAAATCCTGGCTTCACCGGTCCCTAGCTGTGTGACCCTGGGCAAGTTAGTGAGCCTTTCTCTGCCTCTGAGGTCCTTATCTATAAAATCTAGATCATAATTGTAGCTCCCCTACAAGGCTACTGGGAAGAGTAATGAATTAATCTATATAAAGTAGTTAGAACAGGGCCTCACACACAATAAGTGGTAGGTGTTTACTGTTTTGCAAAGTTAATCTTTAAGAGGTAAGCCAGCTTGTAAAAGCTCACCTCTGTCCCCTGGAGGAATACGCCGTTGCACCATGCTTAGATGCTTTGGCCACCCAGCCTGAACACGAAGGCTAACATCAAAACCAGGTTGAATAGAGGTGAAGGGAATTCCGGATGCTTTTCTGTCTAATTTTTGAAGAGTTGTGTCTTCCCTGAAAGAGTTAAAGTTAATATTAGCTCCTGAAGCAGATGGCTCTTGAAGAGCAACCAATGGAAGAAATACCTTCAAAGACTGGGTGCCGTTTTCTCAAATTCTCAATCTCCTTTGTCAACCAACTGGGGAATCTTCACTCCAGAGCTCTTCCGAGTGGGTCTTTCTACAGCTGGCTCGTCGCCACAGCAAGGGGCTCCTTGTCTCTCAGGGTTGAGGTGTTGCCTTTCGTTCTTAGCCACAGGTGGCCTCTCCACCCTGCTAAGGATGTTTGTGTTCCTTGCAGGAAAGACCTTAATTTATTTTGCAATATTATTGTGCTTCCATTTAGTTTCCTTTCTCCAGCAGAAGAGGGAAGAAAGAAGTGCTTCAAAGCTGCATGTCACCACTGAGAACAGACAAATTCCTGAGACAGGCCCAAAAGTCACAGCCGGTGGCCTCATCACCTGGAGAGCCTGGCCTCTCTGACTGCCAGCCCACATGTGCGCCCACCCGTGCCCATACACTGGCCTTTGATCATCCACACTCGGCAGGACCACACAACCCACCTTCCTAACACTGCTGTGCCAGGTGCTGCCTACTGCATCTGGGGCTAGTGGCTCAGGCTTCGGCCCGGGACTGTTTCTTGTGATGATGGAAGGACCTGGCTCTTTTTCTCTAGTTGTCCTGGCCTCACAGCAGGAATCTCAGCAGACTGTGTCCCACAGCTAGGATCATTATGGAGTGTTGGTGACTAGGACAGAAAGGCTTGGAAGAGGGAGGGGTCAGTGCTTGCTGGGGGGGTAGGAGTGGTAGGGGATGGGAGTCGGGGGGAGGATCCGAAAAGGCTTCCCCAGAAAGATGAGTGGGCGTTCACCAGCAGACTGCAGGGGAAGGGCATGGAGAATTGCAGGTAGAGGAAGCACCTAGAGCAAAGATGCGACAGCACAGGGCTACGCACAGGGGGAAGGGTGCAGTGAGGGGTGAGCAGACAAGGGGTACCCTGCGCTCTGGGGGTGACTCTGGATGGCACCCTGACCCTAAAGTGCAGAGCTGCACTAAAAATCATTCACTGTGGCTGGTCCAACAGGCCAGGTTTTGCCTGCAAAGGAACCAGAAGCCTCCTGTGACAGACCCGGGGTGTGCTGGAACAAGGCCATCTTTCGGGTCCGGGAGGAGATTGGCTAGCATTGCTAGGCAGGCAAGCTCTGCACAGAGAAGGCAGCTGGAGGAGGCTCAGAGGAAAGCCTCGGGCTGAGAACAGGCAGGCCTTCTGGGGGAAGGTGTGCCATCGAGTCAGGCCTTTAGGATGAGCCAGGCCAAGTGAAGCTAAGTTTACCCTCCCTCAAGGCAGGAATTTCCAAGAACCATCCTGGACAGGTCCTCTGTAGTATTTAATTACCCATTATAATCAATTAGCTAGTTAGACATTGATATTTAATTCATTAAGCATTTATTAAATGGCATCTATATGCCAGGCATTGCACATCCCATAGGGGATTAAAGAAGTTGTAAAACATGGTCCCTGTTCCCCAGGAGCTCAAGGCTGGGGAGATGGATCCATACACAAGTGCTACCAGTACCATGTGATCTGTGCTGGAGCCACAGCTGTGGCCACAGAGGAAGGCTGACACTCTCTTTGCTGGCAAGAAGCTGGGGCTGGGAAGGGAATAAGAGATGCTTCTGAGAAAGAGTGTCATGGAGCTGAGTCTTGGAGGATTCGTGGCAATTTAATCAGTGGACAGGGTGTGAAACAACCTTCAAGTCAGCTACAACAGCATTGTCAGAGGCATGAAGTTATGCAAACCATAGTGTGTGGGGGGAGCACCTAGTAGAGGCTGGTTAATTCAAGCATGTCACATCACTCCCCACCTCCCAGACCCATGGCCAATGAGCCGACCAACCACAGCAGTCTCTCCTCTTCCTCCTCTGCAAAGGGTTCCAGGCAGGTATAACAAATCTATAGCATCAGTGCTCTTAGCCATCCTGGGATTCAGATTTTTGTGTTGCTAGATTAGGAGGTATTAGAGCAGAATGGCAGGAGATGATATTGGGAGAGTCGTCTGGGGCCAGTACATACCGAGCCTGTGTCATTCAGAACTCCATCCTTCTGCTGGTCACAGCCCCACCCACCTGCCCCTCACCTGCCGGGTAGCACAACCTTCAGTCTCCCCAGGATTGTCTCACCGCTCCTTGTCTGTCTTCAGATCTGTGCCTGCTTCTCTTGTACATCTGCAGTTTCTCCAGCATTGATTTTTATGGGGAACATTCAGGCTGTTGTCAATAGACACCAGCTCTCTTCTTTGGAAACCACAGGCCTGAGCCTCTTGGTATTATATATGACATGAAAAGCAAGTACTCTAAGGCAGAATTATTTTACCATGAACTATTGCCACACTCAGCTTCATTTATTTAAGAAAATGTTTGCAATATTGAAACTCTGGAAACTTATTAATCAACCACTGGTCTTTGATTCCCTACATAAAAGCTTCCCCCAGAATGGCCTATACAAGGGTGTGTCATCCACCTCTGGAGAATGTATAAAGAACCACCTCAAAGCACAGAAAGGTAAAAACTGCCCCTGAGAGGGCAAATCTCAACTCCAAGTGTCATAACACTAGATAATGTAATAGTCCTATCCTTCTAAACTTCTGGTTTGATAACATTAGAAAAATGGATGTTCTTTTCAGATGAGCATATGTTCTGCAGTGCCAAGTGACTTGTGATGACATGATCTTCCTCTCATGTGCCAGTAACCTTCTCAGGAGGCAAGAAAACCTGCTGTCCACTTATAATCAGAAAGTACTGCTTAATATTCATACCCAGTATACATTTTGCTAAATGCTACTGGTTTTGGCAACTCTCTTCAGCATCCAGGTGGACTGTTTCAATTCCAGTAAGCGGGTTAACTTTTCTGAAGGTGTATTTGATGACCAACCCATTTTAGCAGGTCCCATGACGTGGCCATTCAAAAGCACACATTTTAGAAAAACCATGTTCAAGCTCTCCTAGGTCTTGTCTTGTCTCTACAGGGGAAGCCCTGGGGTTTCAGCCGTGCACTTCAGCACTTGGACATATTCGGGAAGTCATTTCCTGAGAAAAGTCTTGGCCCTGCGTCCATGTCCTCCTCTAATCCACCCTGGGTGGAGATGAGATGATCTTTCATCCAGTGATTGATTGAATTATATCAATATGTAATTGGCTCTTCAGATTTCACAAGAAATTTGTAATTTTGCCTCTTACAATCATTGCCAGCAAAGCTTTGGGCCTTCTTTTCAGTCAGTCTCCCAGAATACCTGTCTGTCAAGCAAGTCACCTGTTGTTATCATACTTTTTCTAAGTCCTGTGTTGCATGAATAAACACAGCAATGGGGAAGATGAGTTTCAATAAAAAGCCAAAGGGCCTGCTAACCTTCCTTTCCTCTAAGTGGCTCTTGGAGATGAGGGGGCATACCCTTCCCCAGCATTGGAGTCTGGGGCAGGTGGGCTTGGAAAAGGAATATTTCAATTTATATCATTTCATTTTCGCAAAGTGAAAAATGACCTATCATTTTTAAAAATAAAAACCGCAGAATGGGAAGCTCTGTGGATTCTTCTGGCAGATAGAGGTAATGGAATGGCAAAGCTTATCCTTTGTGCATCCCCCATGAGTGGGCTGAGCTTCTTATGGTTATCAAAAAATAGGGCACAAGTTTAAAGGATGGCGTGAGATGGCTCCGGACTCCCTAATTAAACTCTACTCCAGAATGGGGAGACCAGGCAACATGCGAATAACAGTGGAAACGTCTTTCTAGCTGGGCCGCATTAGTACCAAATAGTAAAGGAATAAAGCTTGGTGTGACTCACCATTCAGAAAGCTGTACTGGAGAGCATCAAGGAAGATGGTAGCAGAAGTTCAGAGGGAGGTGCAGCAAGGAAATTGCCAAAGCCAGACACCAGGGAGGGAGATGTGACTGGAAATCCAGTGGGCACAGCTGGGCTTTCCTTGGCATGCAGTAGATACCACCAAGGCATTAGTGCTCAGCTCACATTCTCCTCATTCATTGGGTCACCCTTATGTGTAGTGTGTGGACATCTAACATCATGCCAACTTGATCACCAGAAAGCTACCTCCCCAGGCTATACTGTGTTGGTTCCCCAGGGAAATCCCATTAAAGACCTATAAATCCATGGTACCCTTGACTTTGAAAGAAGATCCATGTAAGAAACATCATATAAAATCACTATTATATAAAGACCTATATATGACTGGTTCCTTTCAAAATGGAGGCCTTATAAATTGATGAACTTCCTTTTATTACATATTGAAAGCTGTACAACTTGTGTGTTTCCTGTTTTGCCTTAGCTCTTAGTTAGATTTTTTGCGCTCAGTCATAAAAGGTATATTGGCTTAGGTTTTTAGATACAACTCTCTCCCAATTTTTATTGCTTTGTAGTTGGTCTTAAAAAAAAAACTTTAAAAATCGATTTTTATTTTTTATAACTTTTCATTTTCTTTGCCTGTGTCCTTTTTTGGATATAGGTGGCATACCATATAAACAGTTCTCTAGAAATAATTTCACACAGTGGTCTCTATTACAAACTGTCTTATCTAAAGGTATCCTTTTCTTTAAATGTGAGATTTCCACACATTTAAGAAGATTTAAAAATAGCTTATATGCAGGTTTTATTACACACACACACACACACACACACACACACACACACATACGTAGCCACAGTCTTAAAAATCTACAAAGATAGGATGCTATAAGCAATATTTTAAAGAAAAGCTACCTTAGCACTTGGATATTCCTTTTAAAAAGACCATTGAAATTCATATTGTTCAGTTCCTTATCTTTGTACCTTAATTGTAAACAAGAACAAATTCACAGCAATCAGCACTGTGTAGTGGGCATCTGCTCTGCTCCAGGTACTGTGCTGATGCTCACCCATGTTATTGTTAATCCCCACCCACAACCTTGTGTAAAAGGAATTATTTAACTTATTTCATAGATTAAAAAACTGAGGCTCACAAAGCCTGGACACCGTGACTAAGCTCACACAATTAGTCCAATAACCTAATAATAATGTTTTAAATAACTATATCAGACCTAATCTATCAGAGTCCTTTGAGGCCGTGGTCGTAACCACCTGGTACCCCATTTTTCTTTTCTTTTCTTTTCTTTTTTTTTTTTTTTTTTTTTTTTTTGAGACAGAGTTTCACTCTTGTTGCCCAGGCTGGAGTGCAATGGCGCGATCTCAGCTGACCGCAACCTCCTCCTCCCAAATTCAAGTGATTCTTCTGCCTCAGCCTCCCGAGTAGCTGGGATTAGAGGCATGCGCCACCACACCTGGATAATTTTATATTTTTTAGTAGAGATGGGGTTTCTCCATGTTCGTCAGGCTGGTCTGAAACTCCCCACCTCAGGTGATCCGCCCGCCTCGGCCTCTCCAAGTGCTGGGATTACAGGCGTGAGCCACTTCTTCCGGCTAGTACCCCCATTTTTCTAAGAGATACTTTAATTTTTTCCTCTTTCTTCTTTTCTTTTTCCTACTTTTCCACACTTCCTACTTAGCCCTTTAGAAATGTAATCATAGCCTTTTACCTCCTCTTCACCAGACGCTCCCTACAGGGCAGGTTCATCTAACTGTTCTCAGAAGCTCCAGAGCAGAACTCTACCCACCAGGACGTTGCCTGAAGAGATAACAGCCCATTTTCAACCCAAAGTGCACACACTAGAGTCTTTGACCACTTTTACAACCCATTTTTTCCCAGGAAGACGCCAGCTCAACTGGCCAGTAGATAAGGCACTGAAGGGAGTACACAGACACCCCTCACATCCCACTCACCTGCTCATTTCCACCACTGTGTAGTACCCCACTTTAAAATTGCCCATTTTCTTTTTTTTTTTTTTTTCACTCTGTTGTCCAGGGTGGAGTGCAATGGCACGATCGCGGCTCACTGCAACCTCCGCCTCCCAGGTTCAAATGATTCTCATGCCTCAGCTTCCAGAGTAACTGGCATTACAGGTGCCTGCCACCATGCTTGGCTATTTTTTGTGTTTTTAGAAGGGTTGGGGTTTCCCCATGTTGGCCAGGCTGGTCTAGAACTCCTGACCCAGGTGATCCAACCACCTCAGTCTCCCAGAGTGTGGGATTACAGGTGTGAGCCACCGCGCCCAGCCAAAATTGCCCACTTTCTGCTCCAAAAGTGAAGTGGTACCCATAAGGCAGGAAACCTGTACTTCTTCCCCTAAGCTAGCTTTGGAATAAGAAGTCACTTGCTTTCTACCAGAAAGAAAGTGCTCTTCTTAATTGGATTCGGAAGAACCTGCAATTCAGTGACATGACGATTAGCAGAATGCCTGTTGACCTAGTAAGCAAGTAACCTTTGCAAGCATTTATAGGTTTGTGGGGTGTGTGTGCACATGTGCGTGGAGGATAACTTTGGACCATCTTGTTACTGTGCCATGGTCGGTAGTTGTATTTCAAACCCTGCTTTTCTGCCTGCTCTCTTGGAGTTCCTAATAAGGTGATGGGAGCACAGACTCTTCTGCTTGGCAGATGCTCGTTTCCTCTCACCCCACCCATTCTGTGCTTCAATACTGCAGTTTCCAACAGTAGGATGCCTGGGTTTTGGATGACATTGAGTTAAGAACAGCAGATTTATAAACATGTGAGTTTCTTATTAGGCTAAAAGTCATTTGGTTTTCATTTTTTGTTAACTCTGTGTTTAATCATCCTAAAACCAAATTGTCTTTTTCAACCCAAATAAATGATTTCCTTCTTAGATCCAAGAGCTTTCAAGCTTTGAAGATAAAAGGACAGGCTGTTTCACGGCTCAAAACTTTCCATGACATGTTGCTGAGACAGGAAGCGAATTTGCAATCCCGGGCGCATTCTAAGAGGTTCATTCTAGAGAGAGGGTATCTGATTCAAAAGCAGTGACCCTTGCTTCCTAAACTGTGAAGGACACCCAACTGCTCCGTAGTCCCCAGAGTCAGAAGTGAGCGTGCAATGGCACTGCACTGACACCAACACCCCCGCTCGGCAGATTCGGTGGAGAAGGCACTGAGAAGCCAGACTATGCCCAGCCGCGGTGACGTCCTAAAGGGATGGGTAGCATCCGCTTGGAAAATGGGACACGTATGTTTGTCAACAACACTAAAAATTAAAGGCCTCACACAGAAAAACTGGGTTAAAATACAAACTTCAATGTATTATTGTTTTATCTTCTCAAGGAGAACTGAGAAGTAACGATCCACACATTTGTCATGCTCAACAGAGCCTTAAGGGAAGTTAACACAGAACATTCAACACCATCTATTAAAGAGTCACATTTCACAATAGTGAGTAAAAGGAAAAAACATTAGCAAACAAAGGAGGCCGTTCTTCCCCACCCCCCAGTTTATTTTCATGCTCAAACTAAGCTGTTAGTTACAAAAGGGAAAGAAAGACAAAGTTAAAAGTTTTTTAAATTGAGGATATAATAGAATTGTTTTTTCTTGTGAAATACTGTTTTAAGTCCCTTTATTCAGCATGTCACCTTACAGTGATGCAATGCAGAGGATGCTAACACTACACACCTTCTTAGTTGTCAGGCAGGAACCCTGAGAGTCTTTTAGCCCTGTAAGACTACAGGGCCAGGTTTAGACAATATTTCAACTTTTAAACGGTTACTAGACACAAGCAAAAATGTGCCAATTCCCAGTTGAACCATTTTTTTTTAAATTGTCACTTGGGCCCCATCTTTGAACGTCAGTCAGGAAACAGGCCTGTGAAGAAACCACCTGTAGCCTGTGGGGGAAGGAGGACAGAGGGCATCGCGACTGTCATTCAGCCTCCAAATGGAAACCTATAGATATGACACATGAAAGTGTCTTAGACAGCTTCACTCTAGTGACTTCCACTGGCCACTGGACTTTTCCCCTCAGTGGACATTTACGAAGTATCTAGTGTGGCGGAAGACTGTCTTAAGCGACTGTCGGGTACGTGGAAAGGGAAGACCAATTCCACTCCTTTAGTGTTTGTAAGAGACTCGTGTTGCACTTAAATACATAATGACCCTTACATTAGCATAATTAATATCACTCTTGTCACTTGCTAGAAATGCATATATGTAGCTATTGAAGCCTTAAGCAGCTCACAGCTATTTTAAAGGCACAGCCAGGTGGTTGCCGTGCAGGTGTGCCTAGCAGCAAAGGGTGAGTTTGCTGGAGTCAGACCCCTGGGTTCGTGTCCCAGCTTCGCTGCCACCTTGCCACTGCAGGACCGGGGCAAGTTATTTGCCCTTATATTCCTCCCACTGGCTGCTTTCTTGTTAGGGCCAAGCTGCCTGGAGTCTGTACTGCTGGGCCCCCTGCCTCTACTCTCTAACCACCACCTGTGGACTCCCGTCTGCTTCGTCTTCGTCAAACACCTCTTGGCACGCACATCACTTTCTCCTTGGCCCAAAAGTATTTAATGGCCCCCATATTGAAAAGTTAAATTCATTAGCAGGTTTCAATTAATTAAACAGGCAAAAAATAAAACTCACTAGCAAAGTATTTAAAACCCTCCCAAATGCGTATCTCCTTTGTCTCTTCCCTGCCCCTTCTCATTACACTCCAACACACTGTGTTCTTTCTGACCTCCAAGCCTCTCCCAGTTTCTCCTCTCCCTAAAGTCTTGCCTTCCTGGAGCTCCTTGGCCACTCTGAGCACAGCCCCTGCACCTTAGAGCAGTGACTGCTGGCCTCGCTTCCTTGACTTTGATTTGACTTTTCCTGGAAGCGACGTTTCCTTTTTCTACTTTCCAGCCCATTTCTCCTCACTGGATGCCTGAGCTCCTTAGGGGCCAGGCCGGTGTCTCCTGCCTCCCATCCCTCCAGCCTCACCTCCTGGCATCTCCAGCACCACACAGCACCGTGGCCTCAGGCAAGGCTGCTGCTGGTGGGCTGTATCCCAAGAGGTGACCAGGGCACTCACAGAGAACGCAGCTCGTGTACTCAGACAGGCATGGACTGTCCGTGTCTATTTTACTCTGTGAGCCCGTCTGAACCTAGAAATGCTCTTTTCTTTTTTCTTTTTTTCTTTTTTTTTTTTGAGACGGAGTCTTGCTCTGTCGCCCAGGCTGGAGTGCAGTGGCGCGATCTCGGCTCACTGCAAGCTCCGCCTCCCGGGTTCACGCCATTCTCCTGCCTCAGCCTCCCGAGTAGCTGGGACCACAGGCGCCCGCCACCTCGCCCGGCTAGTTATTTGTATTTTTTAGTAGAGACGGGGTTTCACCGTGTTCGCCAGGATGGTCTCGATCTCCTGACCTCGTGATCCGCCCGTCTCGGCCTCCCAAAGTGCTGGGATTACAGGCTTGAGCCACCGCGCCCGGCCGAAATGCTCTTTTCTTTATTTTAGTTTGAGGAAGATTCATTTTGTTGTGAATGCTGTCTCTACAGAGGGAGAGTCCTTGTTGGGACTAGGATAAAATTGCCAAAATTAGCCCCAGAAACAGCAGTAATTTGGGAATGCCTTACCTTATCCTGAGGTCGTTTATTCAGCAAAGGTTGATGTGCCTTGCTAGTGAGAAGCACCCTGCAAGCTATTGAAATCCCCGTTCCTGTCTGCCAGGACTGGGAAGAGAGGCGGATAAATGCACCGGCATATTTTTTTTCCAGAGTCAGAAGTGCTGCAGGAGCACAGGCGCATGGTATGGTGCCCTCAGGAGAGACACCTCACACAGCCAGGAGGGGTGCAGGGGAATTTCCTGCGGAGGGGCTGTCTCAAAAGGTGGACGGGAATCAGTAAGAGACGGGGAGGCAGAGAGGCTATACCAGGCAGAAGGACCAGCGGGTGTGAAGGCCAGGAGGTGAGAAGAGAGCATGGTGCACTCTTACAAACAACACAGGAAGTTTAGAGCTCCACACGCACGAGGATGGGGTAGGTGGTGCAGGGGCCGGATTCTAAAAAACTGGCAGTGCTGTGTTGAGGCTTTAGACTTAGAATAGAGTGTGTTGACAGGCAGCCTCTGAGACAGCTTCTGGGAAGTGCTCCCTCCTCTGCTATTTTTCGGAAGAATCTGTGAAGGATTGAGGTTAATTCTTCATTAAATGTTTGGTAGAATTCATCAGTGAAGCCATCTGGTCATGGGCTTTTATTTCGTGGGACATTTTTTGATGACTAATTCAACATCTTTCTTGTTATAGGTGTATTCCGATTCTTCTCTTTCTGAGTTTCAGTAGTTTGTTTCTATAAATGTGTCCGTTTCGTCTAGGTTATCTAATTTGTTGGCATATAACTGCTTGTAGTATTTCCTTCAAACTCTAGTTTTGCAAGTAATGCCCTTTCTCCATACCAGATTTTAGTAATTTGAGTCTTCTCTCTTTTTGTCTTGGTCAGTTTAGTTAAATGTTTTGTGATTTTGGTGATCTTTTGGTTTTATCGATTTTTCTCTATTTTAAAAATTCTCCATTGTATTTGTTTTCTTTCTAATCTTTATTATTTTCTTCCTGCTGCGTATTTTTGGGTTTAGTTTGTTTTTCTTTTTCTAATTTCTGAGGATGGAATGTTAGATTGTTGATATGAGACTTTTCTTTTTTTCTTAAAAATACGTGTTTACAGCTACAAAATTCCCTATAAGCACTGCTTTAGTGCATCCTTCATTGTTGCTATGTTGTGTTTTCATTTTCGTTAATCTCAAAGTATTTTTAAATTTATTATGGGAATTGGCTCACACGACGATAGAGGCCAAGAAGTTCCCTGGTAGGCTCTCTGGAAGTCAGATTCTGTTTCATCCCCTGGGCCTGTTGTTGTTGCTGTTTGTTATTATTTTACCTAGTGATATTTCTAAATATCTTCTGTAAAGTCTATATTCTTTATCATGTTTAGTCACTGAGCTCTCTGCTCAGTGAGCTCAGCGGTCAGTTAATGAATGGACAGAGGTTTCCTTGAACGCCAGTGACCAGCAAATCTCCCAGTCCTTGGAAAGCTGCTCTGTGTGCATGTTGGGCACTCCTTCAACACTCAGCCAGGCAGCTGAAACTGTGCCTGAGCTGTCACTTTCTGGTTCTACAGAGCCCCAAGATCGGCCAGAAGTGAGCTCTTTGGGCCTTCGCAGGTATTTTCTGAGCATGTGCACAGCCCTGGACACATGCAGAGTCCGACACATGCCCGTGACCTTCTAGGTGCCCAGAAAGTGGGTGAAGCTTGTCTGAGACCCCATGGAGAGCTCATTCCCCAGATTTTCCTTTTATGGTTTATGATCAGCTTATTGTCTGCCCAACCATTACCCACAGCCTTAGCCAGCCACAAAGCACCCAGCCAGAAAGTTAAACAACAGTCTCTAATGTTTTTATTTTATTTTTTTACAAACACCCCTGGAGAAAAGCCTTTTGCACTAGGTGAGCTCTAAGTCAGGCCAAATAAAGATGACTTTATAAATGGGGTCTTCCAGGGAACTGCTAGAGAGGCTAAATAATGACGATTCCATGGGAATGAGGCTTTAAAGGACCCCTGACTCCATTTTTCTCTCTTTGATGGCTATCAGGCTGCTGTCTTTTATTGTGATTGCTAGTTTTCTAGGGAACCACCACGTGGGAGATAGGGAGATAGGAATAGGGCACGTTGAAACATCACAAAGTTTGCTGTTCATACCAAGACTCGGCCATTTTAATTAAATAAAAGGTTCCCAGATTATTCCAAGCCTTTGGTGGTTAACTTTCAGAGTTCTAGAAAAGTTGATTTTGACAATTTTTGCCAGTTTTCTTGTTTTTTTTTGGAGGAGAGAATTTTTTGATTGTCAATTATTAATTGGTCAGTTATTAGTCCATTTGGATGCTCTGTTATCAATCAGTTTTATGTTCAGAGGATCTCTCTGGTCCTAGTGTGTGGAAGACACCGGGGTTTGAGGAAGGCTGGAGTGAGAGGGATGAGTTGGGAGTTTTGTGGTCAACAGGCAACAGATGATGGAAACATGCACTGAGGCGGTAGCAGCGGAGACACCACCCAAACAGTTCAGATGTGCCAGATGATTACAGCTTGCCAGATTCTGTGTTCAGTGCTTTGCTTCCTCTTTTGTACATCATTGTACCTATTTTAACAATGATAAAAGTATTAATACCTTGCCCAAGGTCACACAGCTAAAATGGGGTTAGAGCAGGTTTTGGAATCTATTTGTGTGACTTTAAAATCCATGTTTATAATCACTACCCTGTATTTCTAGATGCAGGCTTAATGACTATAGTAAAAAACATTATTCATTTGACAGACATTGATGACCTTGCAGGTACTATTCTGGGGGCTGGGGATAGAACAGTGAACAATATAGAAAAAACTGGCCAGTTGTGTTAGCTCACTCCTATAATTCCAGCACTTTGGGAGGCCAAGGCAGGTGGATCATTTGAGGTCAGGAGTTTGAGACCAGCCTGACCAACATGGTGAAACCCCATGTCTACTAAAAATACAAAAATTAGCTAGGCTGGTGGTGCGCGCCTGTAATCCCAGCTACTAGGGAGGCTGAGGCAGGAGAATCACTTGAACCCAGGAGACAGAGGTTGCAGAGAGCTGAGATAGTGCCACTACACTCCAGCCTGGGCAATAGAGTGGGACTCCATTTCAAAATTAAAAAAGAAAGAAAAGAAGAAGAAAACTCCCTGTTCTCATGGTGCTTGCATTCTCATTGGCAAAGGCAGACAATAAAAAAGATATATATGCATGTGATATCTTACGTAGGGTAGTGAAACATGTTAAAATACAATAAGGCAAGAGGGTATTGGGTGGGTGTGGGAGGATGTTTGTATTAGTCCGTTTTCACACTGCTGATTAAGACATAACTGAGACTAGGCAATTTACAAAAGAAAGAGGTTTAACAGACTTATAGTTTCACGTGGCTGGGGAGGCCTCACAATCATGATGGAAGGCAGTGAGGAGCAAGTCACATCTTATGTGGACGGTGGCAGGCAAAGAGAGAGCTTGTGCAGGGTAACTCCTTCTTATAAAACCATCAGGTCTCATGAGCCGTATTCACTGTCACAAGAACAGCACAAGAAAGACCTGCCCCCCATGATTCAATTACCTCCCACTGGGTCCTTCCCACAACACGTGGGAATTCAAGATGAGATTTGGGTGGGGACACAGACAAACCGTGTCAATATTTAAATAAAGTAGCCAGGTAAGGCCTCACTTGAGAGCAATGTTGGAGTAAGGAGCTGAAGTCGGGGGAGGAGTCACATGTATATTCAGGTGAACAGCATTGCTGGCAGAGGAAGCAGCAAGTGCAAAGAGCCTGAGTGGGAACAGCAAGCGGCTCGGGTGGTGAATGAAGCTGACTGAGCGCAGGGGAAGAGTCTGAGGAGATGAGGATAGAGAAGGAATGAGGACCCAGATCCATCAGGCCTGGCAGGCCACTGACAGGAGTTTGACTTTGCAGAGTGACGTGATTAGAAGGATGACTGATTTTTGTGTTGAGAACAAGGAGACAAGGCCAGAAGCTGAAAGGCCAGGCAGGAAGCTTTGCAGTAATCCAGGAAAGAGCGGTAGCAGTGTGGCCGGAAGTGGGAGCAGCATCGGAGGTGACTAGCAGTCAGCCTCTGTAGACTGTGTTTTGCAGGTGAAGCTTATAGGATTTACTGAGGGCCTGGAGGTAGGGAGTGAGGAAAGAAAGCTGCCAAGGATGACTTCAAGTTGTTGGGCTTGAGCAACTGGAAGGATGGAGTTGTCCTTGCTGAGATGCGGCAGAGTGGGAGGAAGAGGTCTGGGGAATTGGGGCAAGGCTGAGTCTGGGGCTGTTTCGCTTGAGTTACGAATTCAGCATCCTCACGGAGAGCTTCCTAGTAGGCAGATGTATAAACAAGTCTGTTGTCGAGGGAAGGCATGGACATATAGATGGCATTGAAAGCCATGAGTCTGGATGAGCAGGAGTAGACGGGATAAGAGGACCCAGAAATGACCAATACCAGCCTTCCGGTTCAGGGCGGGAGGGATGGACATCACAGACGAGAATACTGGAGAAACACCGCCCTCTGTCCTTCCTTAGCCTTGTCTCCCACCGTGTCTGCCTCTACAGTGGTATCATTGCATTAATGACAGTCATATTAACAACCTTGATTCATAAATAGAAATAGATGAGCAAAGCAACAGCGCAGGGTGCAGCTGAGCACCCAGGTGTGCACTCCACGCTCGGGGCTCCCTCCCAGGCCATCTCAGTAAAGTTCCCTGTACGTCCAGAGGGCGAAGAGCTCTGACGTTAATTTTTAAAAGATTCGTGCATCTGAAATTCCAACAGATCAGCTCAGTTTTTGGTAAAATGAATTCACGTGGACTAGCTCTTGCCCAGGGACATTGGATAAATGAGAACTGCTGCGTGTGAGAGGTGGGAGGAGTTGGGAAGCAGGGGAAGGAATTCATTCAAGTCCTCCTAGTCCAGGATCAATGACCGTCCACTCGTTTCTCAGCACTCTCCCCAGGCTGACAGTGGGCACGGTTTGCCGGAGAGAGTTTGTATTCCCTGCTCGTATTAATCTTCCCTTTCCAGGGAGCTTGCCAGTCCGCCGAGGAAAACGCACGTCCCGTCAGCATTGTGGATGTGAATGAGAGCTCTTTGTTGCTCTTGCTCCTCCTGGTGACTGGCCCTCTGCTCTCCCAGAGGGAAACCGTCTTTCTAACCATTTGCCATATACAGTTGGCTCAACCCAACCAGGCTTTTCTCTGTAGCGTCTTGTTGCTGCAATCTGTGGTTGTGGTTCTTAAAGAAGAGGGATGTGTTTTTCTATCCCCAAGGAAGGAAGATTTCCACTTGGCGTTGTTTTCTGCCATCGTGTTGTTGTTGTTGTTGTTGTTGTAGAAATGGAGCAGAAAATTGCTGCTGTTCTTTTATTGCCCAACTGTCCATGCCATTTCCAGTCCTCGGGAAGAAAATCAATTGTTTCTGCAAATTTTATTCAAACATTTGGGTTACTCCTTACTGAAGTCTTCACCATTCTTTCCTCTGACCAACTCATAATTCTGTGATGGAAAAAAACCCCCACTGTTTTCATATCAGTGAAAAACCATCTGCTATTGTCTCCTTTCATTATTTTGCAAGCCCTCACTTTGTCACAGGGTATTTATGAAATAGATGAAATGTGTATGCATATGTCATGCAACTTTACATTTTTAAGAAATTATTCCTGAGCTTTACCTACGTACCAAACGCAATGCTTATAGATAGTACTTCCTTCAGTCTTCACAGCAACCAGGTGAGGAAACTTGTTTTTAATCCGATTTTATTAACGAGGCAACGAAAGCCAGAGAACTTGAATATCTTGCCTAAGGCCACACACAAGCTCAGCCAGTGAGTGCTCTTCACAATGGCATCTGCTGCCCCTCATGAGATCAACAGCACCTCTCAGGAAGAAGCTCTTATTTTCCAAGTTTGTGCATTTTGCATAGCAATCACAATTTGAACCAAAATACTTCAGGCTTCATTTTTGCCAAAGAGTTTAATACAGTGCATGTCAACTCCTAAAGAGATGCTGCACAGACTCATGTAACCAATTACACTGAGTAACAGGTTTGTGTAGGATGGGAAGGCTTAGAACTCCTTTTAAATGGTTTATTTTTCAAACCTGTAGCCCTGATTTAGAGCAAGCATTTTGTACCACTTGAAAGTTTTTGATTATACAACAACCAAGGAATTATAAAATTTGGGCTACAGTAGCCTGACAAGTTAACTCCAGCCAAGAGGCTCAGGTGAAAGAAAGACATTATGGTGGCAATGAGGAATTCCCATTAAATCTGAATTTCTTTCAGACTACTAGCAGATACCCTCTCTAGAAGAGGGAGAATTGGTCAAAAATGTCTTAAAGTCATTTGGCAGATATTGGGAGCACCTGCTTAGTAAGGTTCTAGATTGAATGATTAGGGATAGATTTTGACAATGTGCTTGACTTGGTCGTAGACTTAGTCACACTGGACAAGTCACTCACCCAGTGATGGTGCTGTCCTGGTAGGGGCTAGAACAAGAGTCTCTGCAGGCAAGTGTAAAGACAGGATGGTGATGGCAGGGACAGAGAAGCCTGGGCCGGGGAGGTTGGGAGCAGGCTGGGGAGGCATTTCCTGATGTAGTCCCTGCAGCTTATGATGGACTTCACCATGTAGGAGAGGGAACAGTGAGGCTGGGAGCTGGAGAACTTCTGGGGTGAAATAAGGAGGAAAGGATTGGATTCAGATGGGAGAGTCCGTGTGAGGGTTGCTGTGTAGGGTGGCCAGGGCTGCTATAAGGAAGTACCACAGATGGGGTGGCTTAAACCACAGATACTTATCTTTTCACCGTGCTGGAGACTGAAAGTCCCAGATGAAGGAGTCAGTGGCGTTGGTTTCTCCTGAGGCCTCTCTCTGTGCCTTGTAGGTGGCCATCGCCTCCCTGCATCCTCATAAGGTCTTCCTGTGTGTCTGGACGCTAATCTCCTCCTCTTGTAAGGACACCAGGTATACTGGATTAAGGCCAACCCTAATGACCTCATTTTAACCTAATCACCACGTTAAAGACCCTGCCCCTAAATACAGGCATATTCTGAGGAACTAGGGTTTAGGTCTTCCACATACGCATTGCAAGGGAAATAATTTAGTCCATAGCAGTTGTTTTATTGTGGGTCTCCAGATAAATTTTATCATGTGCCCCACTGAAAAAAAAAACATTTTGAGCATGAATGCCCATTAAGTCTGTTTAATTATTACAAAGTGTATTCTAATGGGCTAAAGTATTTTGCACAGTATAAGGCATACCTATATAGAGAATTGGCCAAAAATGTCTTAAAGTCATTTGGCAGATACTGGGAGCATCTGCTTACTAAGGTTCTAGATTGAACGATTAGGGATAGATTTTGACAATGTGCTTGACTTGGTCATAGACTTAATTAGTCACACTGGACAGGTCACAGAGACATTTTAAGGGATAAGCAAGATATAAAGAGAAGTTCTGTTTTGTCCAGTGACCTGCAGGATCCTCTTGGTCATCCCTCGGATGCAGGTGCCCCACACTGCCTTCGTGGTCACCACTTCCATCTCACTGATTCTTGTTTTTTCTAGGCTCTGGAAATCCAGCTGCTCTTCAGATTGACACATTCTTTCCTTAAATATAAATACCTTCAATCAGATTACAGTGATGTCTCCCGGCCTCGGAGCCATTCTCTCTGTCTAAGCAGACTCTGCATCCTGACTGATTTACGGTTTGCCTCAGCAATCGGATTTCCTCCAGTTCTAAGCCCTCCAGGACACATGTCAATCTCCTGTTAGGCTTGTAGCCTGCACTTTCCATTTGCCACCCAATGCTTTCCTCTGTGAAACACCGTTCTTTCTTCTCATGCATAATTTCCATTTCCCCACCGAGGCCGTAAACTCCACGAGGACATAGATTAATCTAAAATCTGTCTGTTTTCCTAGTGCCGAGTATGGTGCTTAGGAGCAGCAGGGATTTCATCAAGTTTGCTGATATTAGAACTTTCCACATTGACACGTGGTCAAATAGAAAATTCACAACTCATTATTGCTTCAGATCTTATAAATTCAAGTCTTGCAATTAAGCATAAAGGTAAATATAATTCTAATACTATTTTTAAAAAAGACTTTTGCATTCATAGCCTTCCTAGATGCCCTTCTGGAGACTCCTCAGGAAGGAAAACATGTAAACGTCCTGACATGTGCCTGAGCTGGCGATGCCAGGGCATGGCACAGAGCCACTGGGGAGGTGGCCTCCAGCCTCAACCTTAGCCTGGAGTTGCTGGCATTGGCCCTTAGGTGTTGCCAGACCTGACATTGAAAGAAGAGCAAAGGCAAGGCTGGAAGGATCTGAGAGAAGTTTCCACACTGAAGAGGTTACAAGAAAGAGGAAGCTCTCGTGGTTCCTGCCCACAGGGAGAGCCATTCATAGTTAATGAGCATCTGTTATGTGCCAGGCACTGTTCTAGGACCTCCTCTGTATGATCTCCCTGAATCCTTGCAATACCACACAATAGAAAATAGCTTCATTTTGCAGATGTCTGTACTTAGAGAAGTTGAATGTTTTTCTCTATATCACAGAGCTGGTCGGTGTGTGGTGGAGCCAGAATTGGAACCCAGGTCCATCTGACTCAGAAAGACCAGGGCTTCATCTGGCATCTCCTGCTAGGCCTGGGGATTCCAGGAGATGGCCCATTTTTTAGCATCTTTCCTTGACTCTTCTACCTCTATCAGAAAGTGTCTTTGCCCTGTTTTCCTGGTAGAGTTCCTTTCTGATGAAGGTGGACTGGCAGTGCGAAGGTTGTGATTAGTAATCGTGGGCCCATATCCCTCTCTGGCAACCTAGGTACATTCGACATAGGTTTCTTGGGGCTGTGCCTAACACAGCTGTGGCAGAAGATATTTGAGGGCAGGCTAGCCTGTGCGGCTGATATACTTTGGATGTTTTCCCCTCCACATCTCATGTTAAAATGTGATCCCCAGTGTTGGAGGTGGGGCCTGGTGGGAGATGTTTGGGTCATGGGGTGGATTCCTCATGAAAGGCTTGGTGCTGTCCTCGGTAATGAGTGAGTTCTCGTTCTGTTAGTTCACATGACAGCTGGTTGTTGAAAGGAGCCTGGCACCTCCCCACCTCTCTCTCGTCCGCCTCTCACCATGTGACGTGCGTGTTCCCTCTTCACTTTCCATCATGATTGTAAGCTTCCTGAGGCCTCACCAGAAGCTGAGCAGATGCCAGTGCCATGCATGTACACAGCCTGCAGAACCATGAGCCAAATAAACTTCTTTCTAAATTACCCAGCCTCAATATTCCTTTATAGCAAGCAAAACAGACTCACACAGGGGCTTTCTCAGATCACGTCATATAAGCAGCTGTCGCTTGCGGCACACTTCTAGGCGTGTTGGGATTTGTCAGGTTTAAGCCCTGGCAACAGCGGGAGACTAATTATGGATAATTACACTCTTCGCAGTCCTTACCTTGGGCTACAATGTAAAGACCACCAATGCACAGAAGAACGGATTCTATTTGTTGCTTAGCTAGAATGGAGGAGCAGTGAGCTGTTTTAAGAGAAATGTGTCTCTCCTTGTGCCGGCCCTTCCTTCAAGTTTAATTGAGACGTTTAGAGTTGTGGGTGCTTTTGAACATGGTATCAGTGAACTTTGCTCACTGATGGCTGGCCACAGTGTTTTAGTTCTTCCAAAAACTCCTCCTTTTGGTTTATTTGCCAACAGACTTCAGCTTCTTGAGCGAAGTTACTGATGAGGGTTTTGCCCAAGAAGCCGAAGTCTGTTGGCAAACAAACTGAAAGGAGGAAGGTTTTTTTTGTTGTTGTTTATTTGTTTTTGTTTTTGTTTTTTGACAGAGTCTTGCTCTGTCGCCCAGGCTGGAGTGCAGTGGTGTAATCTCAGCTCACTGCAATCTCTACCTCCCGGGTTCAAGTGGTTCTCCTGCCTTAGCCTCCCAAGTAGCTGGGATTACAGGCACACACCACCAAGCCTGGCTAATTTTTTTGCATTTTTAGTAGAGATGGGGTTTCACCATGTTGGCCAGGCTGGTCTCGAACTCCTGACCTCAGCAGATCTACCCCACCTCAGCCTCCCAATGTGCTGGGATTATAGGTGTGAGCCACCGCACCCAGATGGAGCTTTAATACGGTACAAAATTGCACTCCTCTTCACTGAAGGGGGTTCAGGCACTGTGTCATCCTATGTGTATCCTGTCCTCTGGTCTTTCTAAGCCACGGAAAAGTAGTCTCTCTGCTTTTTGAGCCCCATCCAACTTCAAAATGCAATAGAAATTTCAACGAGGTCGTACCTTCGTGTGTGCAGAGCCCTATCGTAGGTTCAGTGATGGGACAGGTGGAAGGTGCTATCTCTAATGGTGACAAATGACAGGCTGCCCACATTCTGAGCACTTGATGCTTTTGAAATGTCCTTGTTTCATTATTATTATTATTATTATTTTTTGAGACAGAGTCTCATTCTCTCACCTAGTCTATAGTGCAATGGTGTGATCTCAGCTCACTGCAACCTCCACCTCTGAAATTCAAACGATTCTCCCTGCTTCAGCCTCCTGAGTAGCTGGGATTACAGGCACCAGTCACCACGCCCAGCTAATTTTTGTAATTTTAGTAGAGATGGGGTTTTGCCACTTTGGCCAGGTTGGTCTCAAACTCCCCACCTCAGGTGATCCACCCACCTCTGACTCCCAAAGTGCTGGGGTTACAGGCATGAGCCACCACTCCCAGCCTCATTGACGTCAATGAAGAAGCCATTATTATCCCCATTTTACAGATAAGAAAGCTAATTGGGCTCAGTGGCTCATGCCTGTAATCCCAGCACTTTGGGAGGCCGAGGCCAATGGATCACCTGAGGTCAGGAGTTCAAGACCAGCCTGATCAATATGGCAAAACCCCGTCTCTACTAAAAATACAAAAATTAGCCGGGCGTGGTGGCATGTACCTGTAGTCCCAGCTACTCGGGAGGCTGAGACAGGAAAATTTCTTGAACCGGGAGAATTGCTTGAATCTGGGAGGCAGAGGTTGCAGTGAGCTAAGATTACACCACTGGACTCCAGCCTAGGTGACAGAGGGAGACTCCGTCTCAAAAAAAATAATAATAATAAATAAAAACTGAGGGTCAGAGAGCCTGAGTTACACAGTTGTTAGTGAAAGAGCCAGGATTTGAAGCCAGGCCTGGCCCCAAAGCTCATGCTCTTTCCACAGCCTTTGAACTCAGGCAACTGTGTGGCCTTCAGTGCTGATGGGGGTGGGGGTTGGGGATGATGGCTGGTGGCCAGCTATTGCACGGCCATTGCTCATGCCAATCTGAGGAGTTTATCTGTAGTTCTTTAAACATATCTCTGTATTGGGAGCTGTAGTTTTGTTTTCTTCTCAATTGATGGAGCAGCTCTCCATCTAGCCCCAAGTCCGTAAACCCGGTCAGGTATGTTTTAGGGTCTGACAGACACAGGACAACTTACTTTCCTGTACCAGGTGGTACTTTGGTTCATTTTACTCCAATGAGATGGGAATTAGAGGACATAAAAGACTAGCCAAGGCCGGGCGCGGTGGCTCAAGCCTGTAATCCCAGCACTTTGGGAGGCCGAGACGGGCGGATCACGAGTTCAGGAGATCGAGACCATCCTGGCTAACACGGTGAAACCCCGTCTCTACTAAAATACAAAAAAAAATTAGCCGGGCGAGGTGGTGGGCGCCTGTACTCCCAGCTACTCGGGAGGCTGAGGCAGGAGAATGGCGTGAACCCGGGAAGCGGGGCTTGCAGTGAGCTGAGATCCGGCCACTGCACTCCAGCCTGGGCAACAGAGCCAGACTCCGTCTCAAAAAAAAAAAAAAAAAAAAGACTAGCCAATAGGTTTCATGTTCCTTTTTATTTTTTTCCCACTACATGCAATATCAAGTACTATCCAGGTCATACCTGCATGGTGGGATTCTTCAATGAGCCAGGAAGTCCTGGGCCCCAGAGCTGGTGCTGATCCCGTGGAGATGAGGGTGCACACATCGGATTTACTGGTGCATCTCAGCCCAGTCTTTGCAAGGACAGGTCCAGCCTGTTCTAGCGAGAGAGAGAGAGAGAGAGAGAGAGAGAGTGTGTGTGTCTGTGTGTGTGTGTGTATGTGTGACCTTTTCCCCAGGGAAGAATTGTAGGTCCCTAGTAACATCTCATCATAACTTTATTTTATCTTAATCGGCCACAGGGATGAGTTTCTCTCCAATTCACTGATAGAGACATTGTCAAAAGAGCAAATATAAATGATTCCTTTTTTTTTTTTTTTTTGAGACAGAGTCTCACTCTGTTGCCCAGACTGGAGTGCAGTGGCCTGATCTTGGCTCACTGCAACCTCCGCCTCCCAGGTTCAAGCGATCCTCCTGCCTCAGCCTCCAAAGTAGCTGGGATTATAGGCACCTGCTACCACACCCGGCTAATTTTTGTATTTTTAGTAGAGATGGGATTTCACCATGTTGGCCAGGCTGGTCTGGAACTCCTGACCTCAGGTGATCCGCCCACCTCAGCCTCCCAAAGTGCTGGGATTACAGGCGTGAGCCACCGCGCCCGGCGATATAAATGATTCCTAAAGAGGGAATCGGGGATCTTCAAGCAGGGATTTGCTGATACAGTGTTTCTTCTCCCTTGATGCAGAGACATCACTCTTCCCTTGCAAAGAGCCCATATTCTGGGCTTGTTGATCTCATTGGCTTCCCAAGAGAAGGATGAATCATTATGTGGTGGTGTTAGGGTGACTCTAACCACATCGGGGATTCCCCTGAGTGCTTCCCACAGGATGTGAAGATCTTAGGCTTTCTGGTTTCCTCATGTTACAAAAGAAGAAACAGAGACCCTCAAGGTGGCAGGAGGAGTCAACGTCACAGGGTGAGCAGGAGAGCCAGGACACGCCCCTGGCAGGGCACCGAGCTCCTCTGGTGGACGGGCTGCCTTTGACCTCCCTGCAGGAAAATATCAACAGCCCTGTTTGCTCCCTGCCCTCTGGGGAAGTTTGTGAGAAAAGTCCATGCAGCTCTACACAAAAACACAGAGCAGTGCTCTTTAAAAGAAGTGTTGTTCTAAAATAAAGATCTTCTAGGAAACCGCATCTCCCAAAGACAGAGCGTAGGGTGGTAGGAAGAGCGCTGGACAGAGGTCAGACCGTTTTGTCCTGTTTTCACCATGAATCATTTGCAAGACCTTGGGAAAGTCATTTGACCTCTGGAGACTTTGGTTTATAAAATAAAGCAGTTGAACTTGATAGGTGGTTTTCCAATTTATCTGATGGTGGAGCAACTTCTGAAATTCCACGATGGTGGAAAACCTTTCTTAGGAACCCAGTATATAAAACAGATAAAACAGGAGCTGCACTTGTTGAAGATCAGGTGAACACAGGGCCAGGAATCCACTCACTCTGGGCACCTTCCCAAACCCCAGACTTCCCAGGGACCCACAGGGCTGCACACAGTGCCGGAGTCGCTGCGGGCCTCCCTCACACACTGCCATATTTCTTACCAGGAGATGGCTCTCTTACCTCATTTCCAAACTGTACTACTTGGAGGAGAAGTTATTGATCAAACTAGTTTGTGGACTTGCTGAGGAAGAATGCCTTCTGAACTCAGCTGGAGGAAACCACCAGCCAATGTGCCCTCGTTGACCTTGCCCTGTGGTTTGTAACAATGGGCCACCAGCATCCATGACTGGAGACCCTCCTCCCATTCTGCCATTCTGCCTCCTGAAGAATGCACTCCTAGACTAGCATGGAAGACATGGATCTTTGCTACCCCCAACATCCCAATGAGACCTTCCTTAAATCAGTGCAGCATAGCACTAAGGTCTGAATGTTCGTGCCCCTACCCCAATTCATATGCAAAATCCTAACATCTGTATCAGCAGATGGGGCCTTTTGAGAGGTGATCAGTTCATGAGGACACAGCCCTCATGAATGGACTAGTACCCTTAGAAAAGAGACTGCAGAGAGCTAGCCAGTGCCTACCACCATGTGAGGACACATGGAAAGTGCCATCTATGAGGAAGAGGCCCTCACCAGGCACTGCTAGTGGCTTGATCTTGGACTTCCCAGCCTCCAGAACTGTGAGAAAAAAATGTTTGTGGTTTATAAGCCACCTTGTTTATGGTATTTTTGTTATGGCAGCCCAAATGAAGAAGACATACAGGAAAACAGAATAATTTTTAAAATACCTAAATAAGCATTAAAGTCAAATAGGAATGGTCACTTCCAAGATGGTTGGCTACAGTGTTCTTCTCCAACTAACCCTCCCCTTGAGAACAACTAGAAAAACTGCATAAAATATTTTGGAAACTCTGCTGAGGGTATCAGAGAGCTACCAGGGCAGTGAGGACTTGAGGAACCAAAATCAAGAGGAGAAGGGGATCGCAGAGAGGCGTGCCGGACATTCAGGTCCACTTTCCCCGCTGAGGCATTTGCCAATTCAGAGTGTCCGTGGAGGGGCTGAGAAGCTGAGGAGAACTTTGGGCAGTCTCACAGGGCTGGGGAAACCCACCTCAGTGTTCAGGCCCTGCTGTGCAGGAGAGGGCCAGGCAAGCACTCCAGACTCTCAGGTGGGGCAGCGGAGGGGATACCCCCAGGCAAAATGCTGAACCGGAAATGGACCCATCTTCACAAAGACTGAAACCAGCTTTGAATCAGCTCATCCAGTCTGGCCTAAGGCAATCTGCCCCTGGCCTAAGTGCCTGCCAAAAGCAAAAGTAAATCCTCTGCAGGCAGGCGGATAACATCATCTAGAATCTCAGATGATATCAATGATGTTATATTTAGAATATCTGGTATTCAAAACAGACAGATAGGTGTGAGACCCAGTTTGGGAACTGGCCCTGGGGTCTGGTTCAGCGTACGATTTCTCATGAGGAGGGCAGCTGTTTGCAGAGGGAGCCATGTGCTGGTGCTAACAGCATTAGCTGCGGTGCAGAGGGTGGTGTGAGCTGTGCAGACACTCTCTCATCTTCTCCGAACAACAGCTCAGGTGTCGCTATTGTGATTTTTCCCATTTCACAGGTGAGAACACAGGCTGGGGGACTGAGTAGCCTGCTTCTCCACAGGGGCTCTTATTTGGGAATGTTGTAGGTGACTGGCTCAAGGAAGATACTCACTCTGCGACTTAGCTTCAGGGCCTGGCTTAAGGCTTGTTAAAGGAAACGCTCATTTATCGGACCTCACATGCACACAGCTGCTGGGTTTAAGCGGCATAGAGCACGACACCTGCAGGGCCGGCATACCACACCACTCCACTGGAGCTCCAGTGGCAACTTGCAGACGCGTGCTAATGCTGAGCACCGGTTGCCCGAACGTGGGACTGAATTCCTCGGCTCCTGGGAGGCTGGCACGGAAGGTGAACCTCTGGGACCATGGACTGGGGCCCTCGCGGTGGGTTTCTCAGGCACGCCCCCAGGGGAGTCCAGACAGAAACCTGGAGCCCTGAGAAAGCTCTCTTGGGAAGTCACTGGGAGCTGCAGGATGTTCTTAGCAAGCACCTCATTCAGAGGGTTTTGAAATGGGCTCCTCAGGCCCTGGAAGTTCTTTGGAGCAAGGTGGGGTGGGGCAGGGGAAAGGGGACAGGAGGGCTCGGCCCTGCCCAGCCCCGGATCAGCAGTATGTTTCACCCTGATCTGCTTTTACACTGATGTTACACATAAGATTTCATTGTTTAAAATGTTTAAATTTTTTTTTTTAATTTAAAAAGAGTCCAACTCTTAAAAAAAAAAAAAAAAAAAAAAGACAGTTGCAAGATAGCCTTTCTAATCTAAGTTGCTTGTTGGAGAGATGAGTATCTCAGGCCCAGTGAGGGTAACTGATGTCTCCACACATGGAAACAATGGCAGAGCCGTGAGCGTGGTTTTCCCGACGACTTCTGCTCCGAGTCAGGCCTGTAAAAAATACACTGCGCAGTGTGTATTGACGCTGAGCCTAGAAGACACACCAGATTGTCCTCTACCCCAAATAGAAAGTGGTGACAGCCAGGCTCCAGGGGCAGGTGCGGGCCAGCTAGTTAGGACTGCAGCGCAGGGTTAAGGTCAGGAAGTTCTCTTCCTCCGAAACGGCTGGTCCCACAGCACAATGCCTGCAGGTCTGATCCCGAATGCCTAGGTCCAAAGTAAGCGGCGCCTTCCTTCTGGCCAGGGCCTGCCTGGTCCTCACCTCCTTCTTCACTCTTCCCTTCCCTGAACCCCTTCCCAGAGTGGGGTGGGGGCAGGGTCACCGATGGAGCCTCTTCTAGTTCTTTTTTTTTTTTTTTTTTTTTTTGAGATGGAGTTTCGCTTTTGTCACCCAGGCTTGAATGCAATGGTGTGATCTCAGCTCTCTGCAACCTCTGCCTCTTGGGTTCCAGCGATTGTCCTGCCTCAGCCTCCCAAGTAGCTGGGATTACAGGCATGCACCACCATGCACTAATTTTGTATTTTTAGTAGAGACGGGGTTTCTCCATGTTGGTCAGGTTGGTCTCAAACTCCCGACCTCAGGTGATCCGCCCGCCTCGGCCTTCCAAAGTGCTGGGGTTACAGGTGTGAGCCACCGCACCCAGCGAGCCTCTTTTAGTTCTTATTTCCCCTTCCAGACCCCTCCTCAGAACTCAACTGGTGATCTCAACAAAATACCCCTAATTTAACTTTGGGAGTAATGAAATCAAACTGGGTAAAATACCTATGCATTTTAGGGAGAAGAGAGAGCATTTCAGTGTCCCCTCCATCTTCTGCAAATCGGGGCCTGCTTAGGTGGCCAGAGAAGGCATCTCAAGAAGAAATGTCTCAGCTTATAAATCCCAAAAACATTCTTCTCCCCCTGACTTTTGTCCCTTTAAAGACACTTGCTAGAAATTGCCAGATACTTTAAGTACTTAGGGCTGACTGCTTTTCCTTTTCCCAGCCGTCACCCCTTCTGAGGGCAACCCCATGTCTTCTCTTCATTTCCATCCCAGCACACCAGCCTGCCACCCGGGCACCATCTTGGATGCTCCAGTCTCCTCACTCCCCACTTCCAATGTATCGCCTGCTCATAAGTCCTTCTTGAGTCCCTTTCCCTCTCCTCCACCCTCCTACCAGGACTTTAGCTCAGGGGCACCCTCTTTCGCCAGCACACGCCCCCCCCTCCCCAGATTGACTGGCAGGTGCCCCCTCCATGGGGTAGAGGCAGATCGCCAAGCAATCATTTAGGCCACGGGCTGGCCTCCCAGCACCTCTGCATTGATGCCCATCCGTTCTGCCCATCACAAGAATACTGACTTCCCCTCCTGTGTGCTGGCATCGTGCTTTGCCAGCGTACACGACGGCAGAGGACACAGACCTGGACATGACTTCCCGGGTCATATAGACCCACTGGGGAGACCAGCAGCAGCCAGGGAGAAACACCCCTGTCTCTACCTGTGGCTGTGCTCCATCCTCTAGATCAGGAGACCGGGGTATCCTTGAGGAGGAGGGAGGCTCAGAGGGATGAAGGGGAGAATTCAGCCAGGTGGCCAGGGAAGGGGAGATGCCAGAGGTCTGGAGGTGCGCGTGTGCCCTGCCTGCAGAGGGAGGCTGGGTGAGTGGAACACAGTGGGTGGGGGCGAGGTGGGGAGCTTGGTGAGGGCTGACACTCGCGAGGACCTGCGGGAGCTGGTGTTGGATCTGGAACAATCCAGCGTGAGGCCCAGGGTATGGACTTGGGGTCAGGCTGCCTGGGTCCAAATCCGGGCTCTGCCCCTCACTAGTCCATGATTGGGTCAGAGCCTTCGCCTCTCTGGACCTCCGTTTCCTCACTGTAAAGTGGGATGGTGTGATAATAGACATCTAACCTTCAGGGTTGTGGGGAGACAGAGTGAACCGCGGAAAGCCTCCAGCAGACGGCCCACTGAACCGTGAGTGCGGTCCTGCTGACTGAGGGGCTCTGTGCAGCCTCGCGGCCTCGCTGTGCTCTCAGGGCCGCTCATGGTTGTATGGAGATCACAGCAATGGGGGTGAGAGTGGAGGCCGGGGTGCAGGTGGGGCTGGTGCAGACCTCCAGGTGCCGGTAACGGGGACTGGCCCGGGGTGGTGACTGGGGAGATGCAGGGAATGGGCAGACAGGAGAGATACTTGGGGCAAGAACAAACAGGACTTGCTGATGGAGTCGGTATGGGGTGGGGGTGCAATAAGGGACATTAACCTTCAGGTGTGTGGGTTTGGAAACGAGGAGCTTGACGAGATTGTGCGTCCGAGAAGTTTCTGTGACTTGCCCAAGGTCACACAAGGTGTAGGTGGCAGAGCTGGGGTTGTTCTGACAACCAGGTGCGGTTCTTTCCTCTGCACAAGCCGGCTTCCTGGGATCTGGCTCTTCTGGGGAGAGGGACCTTGGAGAGCGCCTGCCTTCGGGTGGGAGAGTCTCGCCGGACAAGAGCGTCTGGAGGTCAGGTGGTTTCAGGAACGCACACAGCCAGGGAGGGGGCCGCAGGCAGGGGCTGCATCCGGCGGCCTGGGGTGGGCAGGCACTCTGTGTTCCATGCCACACAGAAAGTCCCCATGGCCTGTCTGAAAAGCTCTTCCCTGCCCTTCCGTGATAAACAACCTACTGTCCCCGGCTCCGGGCGGGAAGAATCTAAGGGGAGACGCTCCTGTGTTCCTCACGCAAGCTTGCCTGGGTGGTTAGCACAATGAAGCCGTCAAGCCACTGGGCAGGAAGGGCGGGAGCTGGCGTGTCAAGCACCGCTGCCCACCCGAGGGATGTGTGCGCGGTAGCAACAGCCCACGCCGGGGGCGGGGAGCAGCCTGGTCCCCCACGGGAGCTTGCGAGGCGCAAGGAGTGTCCGTGTGGCAAGACCCCTGCCCCAGCTTTTCATTTATAAAGCAGAGCATGACCTCCAGAACGCACTGGGGCTCTATATGACGGAGCTCCCTGCTCAGGCAAGCAGGGTGACCCCGTCCTCCATCACGGCTCTCTCACTGTGACGCCGACCATCGGTCCCCACGCTCGGCTTGCTGTAGAACGTGTCCTCTCTCTAGGTTGTCATGACAATTTTCACCGAGAAGCTGTTTCTGGAGAGGTAGCAAAAAAAGAAACAGGGGAAAATGCTTATTAAAGCCAGGCCTACTGAGTCTGAGGATTTCAGTGGTGTCAATACATTCTCAGCGGCTTCTGAAGAAAAAGTGGAATTTCTGTCCTCTGCACCAGCTGGCTGCCAGGAACTTTGCTGTTATATAGAGGCAAGGCATGAAGTCCAGAATCCATTACATTATACTAATTATAGTAATAATGATAATAACAATTAAATGTGAACCTTCAAAGGCAGGTCCCCTCTGGCAGAATCCATTAAGGAGAATGGGTGTAATTATTCAGGCAGTGGAGGCACAGTGCAATTTTGGGGGTGGTCAGTGTTATCCTGATAACAATCCCATTCTCTCCTCCTTCATCACTGGCCATCTGGCCTTCCAGTGTCTTCTCCCCAGATCTCAACCATCTGTCCATCAGTGTCTCACTAATTATTGCAAACAATTCTGTGTAAAATGAGAAGAAAGTAAAGGTTAACGTTCCCATTTTACAGATTAGTCATTGTGTTCCTGAACAAACAGTGAGGAAACCCAGGGGAGGTGACCGCTAGGTGAATGTGTGCTACAGAAGAGCCAGACCCAGAGCTCTGCTTGGGCAAGCTGACATGAATATTACAACAGCTTACTGAGGTTTTTATTTTTCCTGATTTTTCTCTCTGCACTAAACAAATGCACATTCATTGTGGTAAATCTGAAATACCTAGAAAAGCCTAAATGAAAAATCACCCAAAATCCTAATGTCTGGGATTAAACCTAAGACTGAGGAATACCTCGTCCACCCAAGCTTGGTGGCTGATGTGAGTCAGGTCAGGAAGGGTTGGGAGGTACAGTTCTGTCTTCACGCCCCCCTCCTGGCAGGCTGCGGACCCCTGGAGCTGTATCCATGCCCATACAGCTCTAGAACCTCCGCCTGTGTGGGGCTGTACGTCAAACACTGGAGCTTCTGGAGCTGCCTGGGCTTTGGCTCATTAGAACTCAGGGATGAAGTAGAGACTGTAGGTCGCTGCCAAAGAGCCTCCAATCTTTCCATTCGTCCGTTGAACGTGCACGGAGGCATTGAGAGGACAGAGATGATGTTGCGAGGTTAGAGATAGAGACGTAAAGAAGCTGTAGTCCTTATCCTTAAGCAGCTTGCAGACTAACTTGGGAAACAGATGCTTGAATGAACTAGTAAAACTGTGCTCAGCAATGCACTTCATTTGACAGATGAGCAGATGGAGGCAGAAATGCAACATGGTTGTTAGGGTCTGAGTGTAGCAAGTCCCCATTTCAAGATCAAATTTCAGGTGATAGACAACCTCCAAGATAGCCCCCAATGACCCTTGATTTTTGCACCTCATATGGTCTCTTCCCACACTGCATCAGGGTTGGTCTGTGAGGCCAGCTGATGTGGCAGAGCTGATGATATGTGACTTCCAAGGCTGGGCAGCAAAGGCATTGAGGCTTCCACCTTGTTTTCTGGATCACTTGTTCAGAGGGAAGTCAGCCAAAATATTCTGTGAATTCTCAAATAGCCCTGTGCAGAAGCCGATATTGAGAGCATGGAGGCTTCCTGCTAAAGGCCAGCATCAGCTTGTCAGCCGCACAGGTGAGGCTGGGGGAGGATCCTCAGTCCTGATCAAGCCTTCAGATGAGATCACAGCCCTGGCTGACATCTGACTGCAACTTTGTGAGAGACCCTGAGCCAGAGCCCCCAGCCCAGCCACTCCTGAATTTGTGGTCCACAGAAACTGCAAGAGATGTAAATAAATTATTATTGCTGTTTTTAAGCCACTAAGTTTTAGGATGATTTGTTAGGTAGTATTCGACAATAAATACAGTATCTCTAGTTTCTCTCCTGGGAAGAAATCTATTAGCTCCCACATACACAGTGTTCATTTTATGCCATATACCAGGCTAAGGGATTTGCATTCGTAATCTGGTTTAATCCTCACAACAGTAAGGCGGTAATGCCTACGGGGTGAGTATCAGTCTTATTTCCATCTGACAGATGAGGGTGTTAGGACGTAGAGAGGGGAAGGAGTTTGCTCAAGGTCAGGCAGCTATAAACTGACAGTGCCTACATTTGAACTCAGTGCTGCCTGACCCCAAAAGCCCAAGCTTTTAAGCACAACAGGTCTTATGTTTTCTTGTAAATGCTCAACCTAGGGAATATTTGTTGATGTTATGTGCCACACACACTGCCAGAGCCTGGGATATGCACCTGCCCCATGGTGCTGAGGTTGGGCTCTGACAACATCATCGTAGCTGGTGGCTTCTCATTGAAGGCTTCAGGCCCCCTTCCTCATATCAGACCCTGCCTCCTTTCTGCAGATTCCAGGCTGCTGACTCCTTGGGTCTCCTTCCCCCACCACTCCCTGCTGGCAGCAAAGAGACACAAGGTCTCAGATGTCCCCAAAGACACACCCACAGGCCCTGTCTGTGGGAAGAGTTTTCTTGATCGCTGCCGGAGAACATGCTGGGAAAATGAAAATAAACAACAGTGGAGAAGTTGTATAGGTCACAGAAGCCCATAATGTTTCTGGAGTCCTGGTCCTTCACACAACATTTGTTACAAACCTGCCTTGTGCCAGGCACTGTTCTGGGCAGGCGGGGCAGATCGGCCAAGAACGCAGACAATGGTCCTACCTTGAGGGAGTTTAAATGGAGAGAGAGGGTAGACAGTCAACGGTCAACTAAATTAAACAGTCTGCTCGGGGGAGAGTGCTGCAGAGGACAGGAAGGCGAGCAGAATGAAAGCAGCTGCGTGTGCTGGTGAGGCGGGGCAGGCTGGGTATTGATCAAGGGGCTCACACAGAGGGCAAAGGGGTTGAGAGAGTGACTGACTGTCCCTGCTTGCCCAGGACTGAGGGGCTATGGGGCTGTGGGAGTTTTGGTGCTAAAACCTAGAAAATCCTGGGCCGAGACAAAGCAACCACCCTAGAAGTTGGTCAAGCAGATACTGGGGAAGATTGCTCAAGGAAACAGCTAGATCAGCCAGGGGTGATTTTGACCCTGGGGAACATGTGGCAATATCTGGAGACATTTTTGGTTGCAAACCTGGGTGAGGGTTGGGGGTGCTACTGGCATCTGGCGGGCAGAGGCCAGAGATGCTGCTAAACTTCCTACAGTACACAGGACAGCCTTCTCCAGCGAAGAATTCATTATTTGACCCCAAATATCCAAGTTGACATATCTTGAGCTAGATTCTTGGTCTTTCATTCCTGATTCACTTCTGAAATTTCATTTGCCTTTTGCTTTCCCTTTCTTCTCGTGGGGGAGGAATATTTCTCTGGTCACACCTGAAGATAAAGGCCTTACTCCTCTCCCAATACCTCAGCACAGGGATGTGAAATGCAAATCCAGAAAGCAGGGCCCTGCCTACTGGGTGCTGTCCCCATCTCCCTGTGCCTCCAGCCCAGTCATTGCCAGTTCATCTTTCCAGAGAAAATCCTGCAGGTGCCTTCAGTGTCTGACCACTCAGCAGCCCCTCCAATCTCTCCAGGAGGCTACAGGCACAAGCTGGATTCTCCCATGCAATAGGCCTATGTAGTCTGCATTGGATGGCAGCTCTTCAGCAGAAAGTTCTGGGATGGTCTACGGACTCCAACTTAGGTGACCAGGCTCTGTGAAAGAGAGGGTATATTGTATTGACCCTTCGTGCCACACTGGGAATCGGAAGTCAAGATATTGTCCTAGTCTCTAGGACTAGAAAATAATTGAGGCCAAGACTTCCTGGCATCAGGCATTTGGAAATACTCCAGGATCCCATGACTGACACTTGACACCATTCCTTCTACCTCTGACCAACCCCCGTGCTGCTGGCAGACAAGGGAAGCTGACAGTTAAGATGTCCTAAGCCACTGGCAGCCTGAGTCCTTTGCCTCATGACCAATCTGTGAGGCAGAAGCTGGGTTTCGTAGAGCCCCCGTTTCCCTGGAATATTCTCAGATCAAGAGGGATTAGAATGTATTCAGTTTGCAGATTTTGTATTCTCTGAAGTCTTTGTATACATTCAGTGAGATATTTTAAACATTTGTCAATGAAACCCAAGTTTTTACCAAGCCTCTACTGTGGGCTGGGCATGAGTATCATTAATAGACTGGAGCGGCCCCTCCCATGCCCTGCTGCAGGATGCTCTGTCAGAGGCTTCTTCTCAGGCATATGAGGCTCAGGGATGCTCATCCCCGCCTGACCTACTCGGTGGCCGACTCGTCATCCCAGATCCTGATCTTGCTTTCCCTGCCTGAGCATGCAGTGCTTCCTGAGGTCCCCCTATTCTTCCCCATTTATGTGTCATCAGGGCTGAGCACAGCCCCTGGCACATAGTAGATGCTCAATAAATATAGGTTGGTTGATTGAGGTATAGAGCCTCTCCTTAGCTCTATACCAAGAGCCAACCTGGATGGGCACAGGACGTAGCTCTTCACTGGGACCTAAGAGATGGAGGACTGTTGGATTCGATCTATTTTGTACAAATCTGGCTTCCCAGAATGTGAAACATGAGACTGGTTCCCTGGCTCACCACCCACCTGCCTCTTCCCATTGCCAGGCCGAGAATCACCACTGGTGACAAATGCTGGACAGCCTGGCTGACAAGTGGTCCTGCGTGAGCAAGGCACTGGCAGCTCTGAGTGCCAGGCTTTTGCTTCCTGTGCGTTTGGGGCTGCGCATTTGGAGAGGATCCACCACTTAACAGAGGGGAGCTGCTGGAGTGACAAGCTGCATCCTCACGCCAGGAGAGCTTCCTGCCCAGAACGTATGGTGCGTGTCCAAGGGCTCTCAAGGTACCCGAAGCCGTGCCAGTTTGCAATAATTAAGCAGTAAGACCCAAGTGAATGGGTTTGCTGTGGCTGCGTGACAGCCAGATGCCTGGGGTGTGAACTGAGGCCCAGCACGCGGCTCTCCGCCTCGCACTGAAAACTGTCTTGTTGAGACTATAAAATCGTCGGTGACGAATGGAAGGAGTGATCATGCTGGTGATTTGGTGCTAACGTGGCAGCTCACTCCAAGGACTTGCACACATCATCTCCTTCACCCTGGCAGCATCTCAGGAAGGCAGGAACTTGGCCTGACTTCTGCCTTCCACTGTCCAGATGGACACCCGCCACCTGGGGCCTGGGCCTAAGTCAAGTGCTTCTGCACAGGTGGACTTAATGTTCCTGATCCCCAGCCCAAAGCCCCATCTTTGCCCCATGCTTTTCAGGGCTATGAGTATCAGGCCCTGGGTGAGTCCTTCTCAGACATCATCTATGTCAAGTCTCATAGCAGCTCTACTATGTAGGATTCTATTATCCCCATTCCACAGGTGACAAAACTGAGGCTCAGAAGTGTCAAATTATTTCCCCAGGCCACAGAGCCAGTCAGTGCCGAGGAGGGAGTGCAGCCCAGCTCTGCTGGTCTCCAAAGCTTGTGCTCTCAACTACCACAATTTCCTGCCTTTTTTAAACAAACAAAAGTGGGCGTTATAACTGGGTGTTGTATTTCCTGTAACAAAGTACCCAAACTATAACTGGGTGGCTTAAAACAACAGAAATTTATTATCTCACAGTTCTGGGGCTGAAACTCCCAAATCAAGGGATTTGCAGGGCTGTGCTCTTTGAGGGCTCTGGGGAAGAATCTGTTTGCTGCCCCTCTCTTGGCTGCTGGAGTTTCTGGCAATCCCTGGGGTTTCTTGGCTCGCGGCTGGGCAACTCCAACCCTCCATCTTCACAAGGCATTTTTGTGTGTGTGTCTTCACAAGGCCATCTTCTTATCAGGACACAAGTTACCCTGGACTAAAAGCCCACCCTATTCCAGTATGACGATATTTTAATTTAACTCGTTATATCTGCAACGACCCTATTTCCAAAGAAGGTCACATTCAGAGGTAGCGGGGATTAGGACTTCAACATATCCATTTTGGGAGGCACAGTGTACTCTCTAACAGATGTAGTAATAGTTTAAAATCAAGATGGAACATAAAACAAAGGGGAAATAACTTTGACTTACAGCTGGATGGATGTCACACAACCCCTAAGGGAAAGGCATGAGAGGTGGTTTCTTCCCTGGACTTTGCAAACACAAGTGCCAGCCCAAGGCTCCCTAGGGCCCTCTAGGGGAGTCCTATCCAGAGCCAGGCCCTGGAAAGACTTCCTCAAGTGCCTCAAACCTCCCAGTTCTGCAACATCTGCTTGGGTTAAATTTGATGTATTGGCCATTAGCCGCCTCTCCAATGACCCCCTCCCCATGCCACCCCCTAAAAATAACCCAAAACAAAGCAGCAACCTTATGATGACCAGGATGGCTGTATATGCGAGTTTGAAGAGAAGAAAGGGGTGACACACAGAGATTTCTCAGGAGCAGAAGGGAGGCAGAGACAGGGTGACTTGTTGTTGGTGATACAAATTCATCTTATTAAGGAGTAATGAACGGTTTTGCTTGGCAATTAATCACCAAAGCCTTCTCCTTGGAGTAAGAAGAAATGGAAAATGCCAGAATAAAGGTGTGCTGGAGAGGCTGTGATGGCAGCTGTAGCAGAGGCTCTTGATGGGGGCTGCACACTGAAATCATGTCGGGAGAGTTTTTAAAAGACCCATGTTCAGCTATGCCCCAGACCGATGACAGCAGAATTTCTGGGGTGGGACTCAGGTATCGGTACTTTTCTAAAGCTCCCTAGGTGATGCCAGTGTGAGGCCCGGGTTGAGAACCACTGAGCTAGAGGATCTCACCCAGCCCCTTGACCTTCTCCGCCGCAAGGCAGGGACAGGCGGTAAGAGCAGCCCATCTGCCCATCACCCTGCCGAGCCTTCCATGTATTTCCTGCTCAGCTGGCATCAGCCAAGTGGGCACTTCTTTCTGGCGTCTTTCATTTCTTAGCCCTGTTTCCTCTGGTGTTGGTGTGAAATGAGAGATTCTGGAAACTTTGGTGAGGTCATTTTGAGTGTCTCTTCTATACAGAAAGACCCATACCAACTGTAAAAACAAATTGTTTTTTTGAGACAGGGCCTTGCTCTGTTGCCCAGGCTGGAGTGCAGTGGCACGATCATAGCTCACTGCAACCTCAACCTTCTAGGCTCAAGTGATCCCCCCATGTCAGCCTCCTGAGTAGGTGGGACTACAGGCTTGTGCCACCATGCCCAGCTAATTTTTTTTTTTTGTAGACATGGAGTCTTGCTGTGTTGTAAGGCAGCTCTTGAACTCCTACGCTCAAGTGATCGTCCTGCCTTGGCCTCCCAACCTGTTGGGGTTGCAGGCATGAGCCACCATGTCCAGCCTAAAAACAGATTTTTATTGCGAATTGGTGCAGCAGCCTTTCCTGAGCCTTAAAGCATTCCAGTTCCCAGAGGGTAGGGGATCGGCATGATGTGAGACACAGTGAAGCCCAGGTGTGGGTGAGTGTCTGTTTCATTCGTTACTTGGTAATATACACAGTTGAAAACTTGATGGTTTCTGTTCATATCAAAATGTCCTTGGGTCAAAACAAGAGTAAAGCGAGTGTGTCAGAATGTCTCTGGTAACAAAATGACTGTGTCAAATTGACGAGAATCCTCTTGAGAGAGGCCTAGGGGACAACTGGAGGCCTGAGTCGGAAACAGGCTCTCTGAGGCAGCTGCTGAAATCCATGCCCTTCTGCTGCTGCATGGACCAAGCTCATTCCCTGCGATCTACCTGTTCACGCTTGAGTCTCTACCCACAATGAGATAAACTGCACAGTGGATGCTGATCGGGAGGATGTTTTGAGAGCTGGGTCCATGCCAACAACCTCCAGAGTAAACTGAAGGCAGCCAGCTGGGTGGGCACAAGACTTCGTAAACCAGATCAGCTGTGGCTGCAACAGAGCCTTTAGGGGTCATGAGCAGCCTCATTCATACCAAGGAAAACCTCGGGCCACATGTGGGCAGAGGTTCTCCCCAGACGCCCAGCAACCCATGTAATGACACATACTTTTTGTCATTTGTAACTTTCCTTTATTTTCCTGAAATAGATTAAAAAAAAAATTCTTATATTACTCTAACATTAATATAAAGAAAAACTAAAGGGAAAGTAATTGATAATAATATATTCCACTTAAAAAAATATAAATGCTCAGGCATGTCTAACCAGACAGCCTAACAAGGGGCTCAGAAGCTTGGACATGCCTGTAAAGTCGCTATGAGCGGGACCACAAATGCAGACTGAACTTTTCCAATCCCAAGTCGGATGCCGTGAGCGGAGCCGCTGTTGACATGTATTTCTGAAATTGTGAACAGCTCTTGGGAGGGTTCTGAAATAAACTTGGTAGTTGCACTTCTGAAAATTTCAGTTTATATTTAAACAGTTCAAAAATGCTTCATGTTTTTATGTAAAATGCAGTTTGTTTCTAAGCTTAGATGATTGTAAACATCAATATCCAGGGACTCGAGAAAACTCTTCATCGTGTGGATGATCCCTCACATTTCAGGATGCCTAGTGTCCCTGGTGACATTCCTGCAAGCGTTATGGCTTCTAGAAATGTTCCCTTCCCCAAATGGTAGTTCTCTCCCCGCTGAGAATCAACTTACATGGATAGTGAGTCTCTGCTTCCTAAACCTCAGTCTGGCGAAGGGCTTGGTGCTCGACCTTCATTTCAGCGTCTTTCCTTCTTCCTTGTCTTCATTTTCGCAGAGGGCACCAGCAGCTCTCTGGCTTTCTTGGGGGTGGTCAGCTCTTCACTCGTGGTGGTCTCCTCGCTTCCCTTCCCTGCTGCAGTGGAGAAGGCTACTTTCCCTTCCAATGACCACTGATTTTTATTTGATTACCAGAAGATAGCAGACCTTGTCTTGAAAATCTTGGAGCAGTTCCCCAATGCTGGGCTAGACAACTTGTGAGTGGCACTCCCAGATGTCACAACCAACAATCTCCTGAACACCTTCTCCTTCCAGCTCAGCAATTACTATTAGTTCTACTATCCTTAGGTCTAGCAATGTAGAAGTGTTCTTCCCCTAATTTCTCTGAGATAGACTAAATAATGGACATGAAATTTCTGCATGTATAAGAATGATCTGGAAAGTGTGCATGAATTTCAGATTCTCAGGGCTTGGCCCCAGAGATGTGAATCCAGTGAGTGTAGGAGCCTGCATTTTTAACAAGCAGCTCCAGCCTGCAGTTTTATGAGAAACTCTCTGGTTCTGGGGATGGGTGTGGAGGCGATAAGGGTCTTCATCAAAATAGACTGGGAGGGGCCCACCCTGGTAATTAGGGACTCCATAGTGGGTATCCACTTAGGGTCTTGCACCTTGTCTGGGACACTAATGCACATGTACATGGCGTGGGGGGTGGTGGAGGTCTGTGGCACAGACTTCTATGCATTCTCCCCTCCTTTTAGAACTTACCTCAGTTTTTTGCTGGGCACAACACAGTCCACCTGGATTAAAGACTACATTGTCCAGACTCCCTTTCAGCTAGGCATGGCCATGTGACAGAATTGTGGCCAATAGAATGTAAGCAGAACTGGTGGCTACAACTTCCAGGAAGTGGAAATTCAAGAAGAGGGGCTGTGCCCTTTTGTTTCCTTTCTCTTTCCTGCTTGCAGGAATAGGGCGTAGACACCCTAGGAGACCTCGGGAACAGAAGACACAGCAGAGCTGCTGAAGGGGAGCAGCCTGGGTCCCTGGCTCTGTGGTCTCCATAACTGCCTGGGACGGACTGACCAACTCCAGCCTGTGAGGGAATATTAGAGAGACACAGACTTCTGTCTTGTTTAAGCTGCTGCTATTTTGTTTTGATTTTTTCAGTGACTCATAGTTGAAGCCAAAGTTTCCTAATACAGAGTCTCAGTTGAAAATGAACTAGTGCTAGTCCGAGGATTTAGCTGTCAGGAGAGCTGCCCAAAGGATCTGAAGTTCGTTCTGGGCAGCTGCTTCCCTTAAAGGAAGAACACAGTCTCTCCCCAGCCTGCACCCCATAGGAAGAGTGTCTGTGGCCATCAGTTCCCTGGCCACATTTCTCCTCCGTCTCCGCCTCTCCCACGGTTCACACACCCTAAGGCTGAGTCTGGGGTCGGGTGGCTGGGGGTGATGGTGGAGATCTAGGTAAGCAAACCAGGCAGAAGAAAGGGGAGGAGTGTCAGGTGCTTCTGGCATCGGCTCAGGATCTGGAGACTTTGATGTGTCAGTGGGGCCCAAGCTTCCTGTGCTAATGGGGTGCCCTTCCCAGATCCAAGGAGGGCCCCAGTGCCCCTGACACTCGCTTGGAGTAGCCTCAGGACAGCAGCCACTGCTTGCCAGGAGGGCACAGCCTCAGGAGCAGCAGCAACAGCAGGAGCACAGGAGCGGGAGGAGTCCCAGCGGGCAGCTTGGAGTGCTCCTGAGGGCACCTCACACATCCTTACAGACCCTGAGAAGTAAGCCAGGGAGGCCATTCCAGGCCCTGCAAAACATCAGATGGAGCCAGGGCAGGAGGGACACCCAACCTCAGGGACGTGGCCTGGGGAATGCAGGCCCCTTGAGAAGCCTTGCCGGGTCCGTGTACAAGCCAGTCTGCCAGGCCACATGTGGACGCCCCCTGCGGAGGATGCGCCCCCACGCAAGCTCTGTTCCAGCCGCCTTGCCGCGTCCACTACACACTTCCTGGGCCGCTGTCTGGTCTGAAGGATGTGTCTGTTTATAAGAGGCTCTGCTTGCCCTGGAGGTTCAGAGCATCCTTTTCCTTTTCCCTCTGCGTGTGTGCACACCTCCGGCAGAAGCAGAGAAAAGGGCTTAATGACTCATGGAGACACATGCTTGGCAGCTTCTTCTGTTTCCTTTCATGTGCCGAACAAGACACCCATGGGAAATGGCCCCATGGTTTTTGAATGGAGGCCCTATAAAATCCCAACATCTGCTATTCCTGATCTAGGGACTTGCAGGAATCCTGAAGCTGAATTCCAGAGCAGGTTTCAAAGGAAGCCTGCAGGAAGAGGCAACTGTGATGGGGCTTGGCAAGCAGGCTGGGCTGGTAGCACTTTTGTGGCTCCCTGTCAAGGGTGGTGGGGTTGGATGATGCCCTCTGGGACAGAGTTGAGGGTTGGAGCATTCTCTGAATATTTCAGGAAATCACCGACTGGGACCTCATGGCTCTTTGGCTGTGTATTTTCATTCAGCTTAACCTGTGTCTGGGCTGATGGAAAACTCGTGGACTCCCCAGCAGAACACTCAGCTGGGGTTTCAGACCACACGCAGCTGTTTTCATGGTTAGAAAAAAGGGATCTGGGGCTGGGTATTGGTAGCTCATGCTTGTAATCTCAGCGCTTTGGGAGGCTGATGCAGGAGGATCACTTGAGGCTGGAAGTTCAAGATCAGCCTGGGCAACATAGTGAGACCGTGTCTCTGTAAAAAATTTTTAAAGATTAGCTGGGCATGGTAGTGTGCACCTGTAGTCCTAGCTACTTGGGAGACTGAGGCAGGAGGATTGCTTGAGCCCAGGAGGTTGAGGCTGCTGTGAGCTATGATTGAGCCACTGCACTCCAGCCTGGGTGACAGAGCAACACCCTGTCTCTAAAAAAAGAAAAAAAAAAATGCATAGCTGGTACCATCGTCCTGAACCTTTCCCATCATATGTAGAGATCTCCTGGCAGCCCCTCGTGAGAGCTGCTCTTTCTTCTCTCAGAACTGTCTTTTCTGGACTAAACTGTCCGGGAGCTGCTTCCAGGTTGCCTGGGATACCAAATGGCTTAATAACCCTGATGAGGCTGAGAAAGTATAAAACGATGATCAAAAGGAGCATCTGCCCTCGAGATGTCCTCTGAGCTTGGCAGAAGATTTCATGTTTGAGCAAATGAATCATCCGACCTGCGAGCCACCCTCTAAAAGCTAGAGTGTGGAAGAAATCAGGCCAGGTCGGAGAAATCAGACTGTGGGCAAATGGGGATGCTAATAAAAAGAGGAAACGTGACATTCCACTGTAACTGTGCTCTTATTCATAAATCCAAGGGTCTCCAGAACCGTCAGGTATTTGGGACACACTGACCCCTCCTTTCCCTTCCCCCCACACATGTTTGGTAATTTATCTACACACCTGACTATGCAGACCAAAGGAAAAGGCCATCTCGGTCTAGCAATGACAAGGTGCAGAGCATCTTACTCGGGCAAAACACCTTCCCTCTCTGGTTCTCAGTCTCTTCAGGTGAAAATGAGGGGGTCTGACTGGCTGTTCTGTGGATTTCCTTTCAGTTCTCAATGCTTTATGACTCCAAGATTTTTTTCAGATCAATTTCTTGAGACAATCAAATATTGACTAAGGCAGGTGCAATGATAAGCACTGGAGATAACACCATGAATACGACGGTATCCCGGCTTCAGAGCCCAGCGGGAAACACAGGTGCAGAAGTCGATTCTTAGAACCCAGTGAGGCGAAGGAGACCAGAGTGACATGCAAGTTGCTTATGGGCGCACAGAAGAGGGTGTTCTGCTGAGTGTTCAGGGCAGGACGTGGGTGCCGCGTCTGCAGGGTGGGTAGCAGGCTAGGAAGCCTGCAGGTGGTCATGAGCTCCGATAGGAGATGGGAAGTGGGGGTCTGCACATTGTTCATTATGAAGGAGGAACGAGGACATTTCAGGACCTGAGGCTGAGTGGTGAGGGAGCTTGTGGCATGATCAGATTTGTATTCTCAGGTCATCATGTGGGCAGCGTGGAGGCTGTTTTGGAGAAAGCAAGACTGAGAGCTTGGAGACCAGATAGCAAATTGTTACTGTAATCCGTGTGGAAGCAAGTAACAGCCTGTGCTAAGGAGGTGATGTGGAAGGAGGTGTGGGAGGAGGATGCAGCTGTGGGAGGAGGTGGGGTCCACAGGGCTTCTGTGGTTGATGGGATCTGGTGAGCAGGTGAAGTGCAGGAGTCAGGGTGAGGCCTGGAGTTTAGGTGACCAGCTGGACAGCGTAGCCATTGGCCTGGAGAAGGAAGAGAGAGGAAGAGCAGGTTCCGGTATTGGGGTGGGTGGCTTGCCTGTGCATATGGGGTCTGCTGTGATGAGGGTGACTGGAGGGTGCCCAGGTAAATGGATGTGTCCAACAGAGAGCTCAGGACATGGGCCTGTGCATTGGGAGACCCAGGGGACCAAGACACAGACTTGGGTGTCGGCAGCACACAGTAGGCTGCCTAGAGATGAAACTGCCTGAGGAGAGTGTGTGGAGGAAGAGGAAGGCACCCCCAGGCTGGGTCCTCAGAGATGTCAAGGTTTGGAGATAAACACTGGAGGTGACAGATATCCTAAACACCCCGACATGATCGTCACACAGTCTAGGCATGCATCAGAACAGCACACGTACCCCATAAATACATGCACTTATTGTGTGCCAATAAAAAAGATTCGGGGAGCACACTGAGTAAGAATAGTTAACGAAGGAGACCAAGAAGGTTCAGTCTAGAGGAGGATGAGGATCCAGGCATGACATGAAACCCAAGGGCCAGAGTTGAGAGGGAGAGTGGCCGGACATCAAGTAGCACTGACAAGATTCGGCAGAAGCAGTGGAATCGAGCGACGGACCAAGACCGTTCACCACCTCAGAGGGTGGAAGAGGTTCTCTGAGAGGAAGAAAGAGAAGAGAGAGTGCCCGTGTGCCCCCACTTTTTTTAATAGTTAGCAACAGTGTATTGTACATTGTATTTATTTATTTTTTTCTTTTCTTTTAAATTCTGGGATACATGTGCAGAATGTGCAGGTTTGTTACATAGGTATACATGTGCCATGGTGGTTTGCCGCACCTATCAACTCATCATCTAGGTTTTAAGTCCCGCATGCATTAGGTATTTGTCCTAATGCTCTTCCTCCCCTTGCCCCCCAACCCCTGACAGGCCCCAGTGTGTGATGTTCACCTCCCTGTGTCCATGTGTTCTCATTGTTCAACTCCCACTTATGAGTGAGAACATGCCGTGTTTGGTTTTCTCTTCCTGTGCTAGTTTGCTGAGAATGATGACTTCCAGCTTCATCCATGTCCCTGCAAAGGACATTATCTCATTCTTTTTTATGGTTGCGTACTATTCCATATGTGCCACATTTTCTTCATCCAGTCTATCATTGATGGGCATTTGGGTGGGTTCCAAGTCTTTGCTATTGTAAATAGTGCTGCAATAAACATACATGTGCGTGTGTCTTTATAGTAGAGTGATTTATAATCCTTTGGGTATATACCCAGTAATGGGCTTGCCATCAGAGTGAACAGGCAACCTACAGAATGGAAGAAAATTTGTGCAATCTACCCATCTGACAAAGGTCTGGTATCCAGGATCTACAAGGAACTTAAACACATTTACAAGAAAAAAACAAACAATCCCATCAAAAAGTGGGCAAAGGCTATGAACAGGCACTTCTCAAAAGAAGACATTTATGCAGCCAATAAACCTATGGAAAAAAAGCTTATCATCACTGGTCATTAGAGAAATGCAAATCAAAACCACAATGAGATACCATCTCGCTCCAGTCTGAATGGCAATTATTAAAAAGTCAGGAAACAATGGATGCTGGCAAGGCTCTGGAGAAATAGGAACGCTTTGACACTGTTGGTGGGAGTGTAAACTAGTTCAACCATGGTGGAAGACAGTGTGGCGATTCCTCAAGGATCTAGAGCCCATGCTCCTTTGAATAACATGAGCAGACCTGCGGGAGTGTGGGCCATCAGCCGCGGGCTCATCTGCTCAGCCCATGCACTTCCGCCCTCGCCTGCCACTGTCCTGCAGTCCTGTGAGCTCCCCTGCTTCTAGGAAACTGTGTTTGGGAATGTCGCAGATTTCCTCCAGTAGGAAGATGCCACACTTGGCCTCTCCTGACCCCGAAGTTCTCAGGTCACTCCTAGAGCACCAAGATTCAAGCTGGTTGTGCTTGGGACAGAGGTCAGGGCGAGCCCAGGCCAACGGACCCCAAGTCTCACCTCCGTCCAGTGCTCCCCCCACATTCACACAGACTTCATTTTGAAAAACTCTAAGCCTACGGAAAAGGTGAAAGAATGGCACAATGAAATATCCATTGTCTGGATTCATGAATTAACATTTTGCCACATTTGTTCTCCCTCTCCCTCTCCCCTCTTTCTCCCCTCCCTCCTCTCTCCACAGAAATATCCCATGAGGTTTACAGTGACGCCTCACCCCGTTATCGGTAATGCTAACTTTGATAGCAAGTAATGGCAGCTCAGTCTTCCACGGGAATGACATCTTTTGCATTTGTAATGGATGAGAAATGTGTGGAGTGTTCCTTTAAGGTGACATGAATCTCCTGCTCCCCAGCACCCTTCAGCAATGCTTTCTGCATCTGATGATCCTATCTGAGTCATTTATGATGTTGGTGGCTGCAAAATTCAATCTCTTTGCTTTGTTTTGGGCACCACTGTAGATTTGTGGATTTATTTATTTTATTTTATTTTATTTTATTTTGTTTTATTTGTGAGATGAAGTCTTGCTCTGTCGCCCAGGCTGGAGTGCAGTGGTGCGATCTCAGCTCACTGCAACCTCTGCCTCCTAGGTTCAAGCAATTCTCCTGCCTCAGCCTCCTGAGTAGCTGGGATTACAGGCACCTGCCACCACGCCCAGCTAATTTTTGTATTTTTAGTAGAGACGGGGTTTCACCACGTTGGCCAGGCTGATTTGTGGATGTTTGTAAAGTTCAATGTGGTATCATCTATTAACCATCATTACTGGTTTTAGTGGTCGTATTGTCTTGAGTTTGGTCAGCAGCAGCCCCTCTAGCTGGTTCTGGTGAACTTCTGACAAGTCTCCCTCCATCTGAGCACTTCTCTACTCCCTGGAACAGCAGAATGCTCTATGCCCACCCATTAGTTTTCTTGTCCCTAGCCTGGAATTGGCCATTTCTCTAAAGAGCCCTGACATTATTTAGTGGGGAATGGTATTTAGAAAACAAAACATGTGTGTTAGTGTGTTTACTGCTATTGGGATGTCACTGCTTCTAAGACCTTCAGTACTTTTAAAAAAATAATTATTATAACAGCTGAAGCTTATTGCTCAGCTCCATGCTAAGCTGTCACCATGCAGCATTTTATTTCAGCCTCACACCAACCCCGTGAGGTAGGTGCTGATGTTATGCTCATTCCACATTTGAGCAAACCAAATTTAAAGAGTGCAGGAGACTCCTGGAATCAGGATCCAAGTCCAAATCCAGAATCTGCTCTTCCAACCACAGCCCATCTTGAGGGCCTGCAATGTGCCTGTCATGGTGCAAACATTCTTTATCACTAATCTTACAATAATGCTGTCAAGACAGATGCTCCCATTATACAGATGGGGAAACCTGAGACTCACAGAGAACATGTGCTCTGCCTGAGGTCATCAGCTGGCAGAGCCAGAGCCAGATCGTGGATTCCAGCCAGGGTCTCTGCTTCCCCTCCCCACCCACAGTCCTCACGTTGTGTCCCACTTGGGCTCTGGGACCGGAATGTGTGGAGGAAAGGTGTCTGAGACAGCACCCAAGGCACTCTTGGGCTCTGTCCCTGCCTTGCCAGCTTCTCCCCATCTCCAGGAACCATGGATGAGCTGAGATGAGAGAAAAGGCCAGGAGCAGCTGGCAAGGACACACAGCCATGCTTGTGGACGGGGCTCTGGCTTCTCTGTGTGCTGGTGGCAGTGGTGGAGTTTCCTCAGCTGAGATGGGCAGACTTGGGAGCAGACATCAGCCACTGCCCTGTGTGTGGCTGCTCTGTAGGCCTGGGGTGCCCAGATCGGAGTGGAGAGGACAGGCTTGCTGTGGATCGTGAGGTTGCAGCACAGGGCGCCAGAGTCAACAGACATGGATTTTAGTCTTATCTCTATCACCTGTTATCTGTGAGCTCTCGGGTGAGTTTTTCATGAAAACCTCCAAGCCTCAGTTATCTCATCTGAAAAATGGGGATAACAGTATTTACTTACCCCCAGCGTCGCTGGGAGGATAAGATAACATCCATGGAGTGGAGGGCCTGATCCACTGTAAGTGTATGAATTAACGTCATCTGGCATCACTGCCACTTCGTTAAGGCTGGAGGCACCAGATGGGAGCGCCAGGGAGAAGATGCCTTGCCACACAGCTGGCTGGCGCCAGGCTCACCCTCTCCCGAATCCAGTGGGTCTCTCTATGACTGAGCCAGTGGCTTTTTAAAAAATTAATTACTTTTAAATTAAGTTCATGAAACAGTTTCAAAGCTGCCTCCAGTCCTCGTGTAACTCATGTCACAGGGGGAGAGACGGTGAGTTGAGGGTGGGGACGGGGCTCAGGGTGGGAATGGAGAAGGGGACAGGGAAGGAAGGAGGGTCGCTGGCCTCTGGGGTGGACAGCAGGAGGCCTGGGTACCTGCCTGGAGTGCTTCCTCCAGCTGCCCACTAGCATCTGCACTTGGAGGTCAGCCCTGGATGGAAAGAACTCTTGGACTTCCCACAAACCGGTGTCTGCCCATCTTCCTTGTCTCAGTAAATGGCCATCCAGGCATCTGCTTATTTAGGCCCCAAACCTCACAGGCATCCATCACCCCTTCATCCTTCGTTCCCTACAACCAGAATCAGTTGGCAGGTATGGGCTGGCTTCTCTTCCAAGATCATTCTTACATATGTCGTCTTCTTGTTCCCGCTGACGCAGATGTTAGGCAGAAGAAGGCCATGCACCAGCAGGATGGCTGAGGCCAGGTGGAGAGCAGGCTGGGGCCAGCTCAGGCAGATGACACCCTCAGTCACCCCAGCCACCCTGGGGCTCCAGCACAGTCCCCCACTGCCCCGTCCCCCAAGGTTAGAGCCACCATGGGAGTGGGAGGGAGGAGAGTGAGGACCTGAGAACCCAGGTGAGAGTGCAGCCGTGCGGGGCGTCTGTCTCCCCCTTGGGCTGGAAGCGGCCCTTTCCCAAGGTTGTCCCGGGAGTGGAGTTGAAATCTCTGTCTATGGGGGCTTGAGCCGTGGAGGGCATTTTCTCTCACACTGCCCCTGGGGGCAGGCCACATCCCCTTTGCCTGGATCACTGATGTCCAGTGGCCCATGGGCTTGGTTGCCTCGCTGCCCCTCTGTGGCCCATTCTACAGCCAGCAGCCAGTGTGACCTCCTGAAAACACACATTGGGTCACATTCCTCACCAGCTTCCAGCCTGTTCCCACCTGAGACTGAAGCTGGGCCCTTGGCTGGCAGGAGCTGCCCTGATGGTTGGAGAGCTCTCCTTGCTGAGGGGCATTCAACATCAACGCAGATTTAGCTCCACACGACTCCCCCAGGCTGGTCGCCTGCCAGGCACCACCCACACCAGCGCTGCCTCCCCAGGTCAGCTTTTTCCACGTTGCCCCGTTTTGACTGCATTTCTCACCCAATGGATTTATCTTCCTCCTTTAGTCACTCACTTGCGTGTAGTCAACTTGCTGCTTCTCTCCTCCTAGGGTTCAAATTCATCAGAGTGAGGGCTTGGTCTTATTCCCTGCTGTTCCTGGCATATAGTAGGCACTCAATTAAACATCTGTTAGGAAGTGGAGTTGCTGGCAGGGAACACGCTGCCCAGGACCTTTCTTTTTGCAGAGGACTGAATAAGCTCATAAGAGGTGGCTTTGTGCCTTTCTCAGGAGCTGCTCTAAGGCTTCGTAACCCTCTACATTAGGACATTCTTTCTGCTCTGTCGGGCTCATATTTGTTTTCACCGCATCATGGTTTTACAGCCAAAGCAGCACAGCATAGCAGTTAAGGCGAGGACAGGGGTTTGGCTAGAGCAGGGGTTTGGATAACAGTTAAATCTGGGTTTAGAGCCAGGTTCTGCAACTTGCTAGCTTTGCAAAGCTCCGAAAGTTACTTCACCTCTTAAAGCCTCTGTTTTCTTGGCTGTAAAGTGAGGTGTCTTACAGAGTTGTGACAATTCAATAAAGTGATTAAAAACAAAGTCATTAGCACGGTGCATGGTAGCCAGAAGGGCCACAGACTATTTCTCCACTATTATGACATCTGAAGATGGTGGCAGAGGGCGCAGTGCCTGGCTTCCTGGGGATCAGTGGACGTCTTTATGGCCACTGCTTTAAATCCTCTGTGGGTGACCTTTCCCCTGTTGCTCGTCTCTGCTCACATGGATGAAGCTGAGGCCCCCAGATGAACCCTGGAAGCCACAGAGCTGGCAGGTCCTAGGGCCCCTGCCCCTTGCCCCTGCTGACGGAAGGAGTCACTCACTGAATGAGCTGCCCTGTCGGGCAGGAGTGCTGTCCTTCGGGAGGCCGTGTGTCCCTGGTTATGGCGCAGTCACTGTCCAGTGGCCTGTCACCAGGCAGGACAAAGCTAGCCTGTTTTGGTCATTAGCTGTTGCTCTTTCAAAATAAAGAGAAGCCACAATTGAGTCTTTACCGAAGCTATTTTTAGATATCTGGCTTCATAACAACCCTGGAATTTCCTATTTTCTCCTACTCTTCCTTTTATTTTGTTTTATTTTTTTAAAAGAGGACAAGTCAACCTAGAACATTGAATAAATAACCCATCAGAGACAGCACAGAACGATCCGAGGCCACAAAACACATCACTTGTGCCTGGGTGATCTAAGGAGGTAAATGAACCAACCTCTTTGGTTACAAGAACCCCAGCTGTCCAGAGACACCTGCCGGACACAGACTCCACTATGGGGCTCCCAGCCCTGATGCGGTGGCTGGAGGGGGCATCAGGACAGGGCCAGCACTCCTGGGTTGGCACTGGAGGCATGTTTCCAGCAGGCGTGTTTCCAGCGGTTGCTTGCTTTTAGTCCTGGGTCTTATTAACAGGGTGGAGTGAAAGGGGGAGCTTCTAGGCCAGGGCTCTCAAAGGAACACGCCTGTGTGGCCCTGCGGCAGGGGCGTCCCAGGCCGGCAGCACAGGCAGCCCTCACTGAGCTCTGTCTTCTGCTTCAGAAGGAGGAGCAGCCCCAGAACCACAGGGAGATGCACCTCTACCAGGACCCATGGGCTCCCTCCTGGCAAGGGCCAATAAACTGATACAATGAAAAGAAGGAAAACCCTCGGCTCAGGCAGCCAGCAGAGGCTGGGCCCTCAGGGTCACGAAGGACACGTGCATGGGAAGGCCCAAGAGCAAAACCGCCTGCCCGCAGCGCTGTGGCCTGCCCTGGTGGACAGTCACGCATAAGCCGTCCTGCCTTAGGTGACCAAGGAAGGGAAGAAGTGGAATCATGGAAAACATCCTCCCAGTGGACAGCGCGCCAAATGGCTGGTCCTCCAGGCCAGGAGAGAAGAGAGCTAAACCAAGAACCCCAGCGCGCTGGCTCTGGGGAAAGAGGGTGGGTGGAGAGACTGCCCCGGGGACCTAGGAGGAGTGCACCCCTGGAACCTTCCCCCAGCACGGCCCACCCGGTGCGGGAACGGCAGTGCCATCAACTCTCCGGGCTCTCGGTCCTGCCTCCGGGCCCCGTCGCTATGGCCTGGACCTCTGCCCCCGCCACCCAACATTGAGCCCCTTAAGAGCAGAGACGGGTCCACTCATTTCTGCCGTCCTCACCCCGGTCCTACGTCCAACCTCAGTGAGTGCCCCCCAAGTACTGAATAATGAATAAACGCATGTGCACCGAGGACGTGGGAGGCGGTGGTTTCTCCACCAGCCCTTCCTGGCCCTTTCTGCAGAGGCAAAGGCTGAGAGGAGCTTCCTTGCCAGTTCTGGGGGCGGGTCCCTGTTCAGATGCGCTTCATCTCAGCACACAGCGGCCCGGGCAAGGCTCTCTCTTAAACAAGGAGAAGCCGCCCCCTGCTGGCCGCCGCCGATAGCGCCACACACGGCAAGCGGGAGCCCTCGCAAAGGAGCCGGCAGCCAGCTTTTCACAGACGCAGAGTGGATTGGTGCTCACGAGGAGCTGGCTGTGTAGGAAGAATACGTTCAAGAGAGCTATTGTACAACAAGGTAACTAGAATTAATAACAAGATATTATATCCTTAAAAGTTGCTAAGAGAGTAGGTTTTAAGTCTTCTCACTGCAAAAATGGTATGTGAGATAATGCATAATTAGCTCGATATAGTCATTCCACAGTGTACACATATTTCAAAACATTACATTGTACACGATAAATATACACAATTTTTATTTGTCAATTAAAAGTAAATGTAAAAATACAGTTTTAAAAAGCTGAGATTTTCCTCCCCTTCTGTTTTACTTATTTCTTTCCTATACCCACACTCCTGCCATTTCCATTTATTAACCCTGTGAATACTAGGTGAAAGTTAGCAATGTGTGTTGGGTATAATATCATCTCAGAAGACAAGGAAAAGGTGAACAACTATAGGAAAGGAAATGAAAAATAATCATTAAACTCTCAAAACTTAAACTCACCACCAGGGTTATGAATTTTTAGAACTGATCATCTACTTTCATGTAACAGAGAAACTCATATTCTTTGAGAAGGAGCTATTTCTTCTCTAACACAAAAGGGCAAGTGTTTATTAATAACCAACATTTGACAAGAGGTCACGGCGTGTGCATTCCTGTTTGTGGGTGAGTTTGGTAAACAACTAGACTTTTTAATTTAATTTTATTTTATCTTTGAGACAGGGTCTCGCTCTGTCTCGCCAAGCTGGAGTGCAGTGGCACAATCTTGGCTCACTGAAGCCTCCGCAGCCTCCGTCTCCTGGATTCAAGCCGTTCTCCTGCCTCAGCCTCCCGAGTAGCTGGGATTACAGGCGCCTGCTACCATGCTGGCCGGCTAATTTTTGTATTTCTTGGTAGAGACGAGGTTTCACCATGTTGGTCAGGTTGGTCTCAAACTCCTGACCTCAGGTGATCACCCGCCTCAGCCTCCCAGAGTGCTGGGATTACAGGTGTGAGCCACCACGCCTGGCCAACATCTTGTCTTTTGACAACAGCCTCTTTCAAGGTTTGGGTCCATGTGCCTAGCATGGCCACAAGGGCTGCAAGGTCTTGGAGAACATGGGATAATTTCTTGATTTCAGAATTCACATCCAGGTTTTCAATATCTTCATTTTGTTGAGATCATGTTAAATAACTTCCATTACAAAAGGTGCTCAGAACCTGTGCCGAGCTAGTGTGAGTAAAGACACAGCTTGTCCCTGCAAAGTTGCGTCTGCAAACAGAGCAACCTGAGCTTTGAAGGTGTCCTGGAAGTCCACGGAGAGAGCTCCTTTCCCATCACCCAGCTCAGTATGAGCTGTGCATCACAGTGAAAAGAGCGTGGGGTTTGGAGTCACACAGGCTTCTGTCCAAATCGTGGCTTTGCTGTTTGCTAGCTGGGACCCAGGCCACTTCTTTAGCTTCTCTGAGCCTAATTCCTCTTCTGTAAAATTGAGGTACAATGCAGAACATCAGGTGGTGGTGACCATCAGGTGTGGTATTTATTTGTTTTATTTATTTGAGACAGAGTCTCACTGTCACCCAGACTGGAGTGCAGTGGCGCCATCTCGGCTCACTGCAACCTCCACCTCCCGGATTGATTCAAGCGATTCTCCTGCCTCAGCCTCTTGAGCAGCTGGGAATACAGCTGTGCACCACCATGCCCGGCTAACTTTTTGTATTTTTTAGTAGAGACGGGTTTCACTGTGTTGCTCGGGCTGGTCTCAAACTTCTGAGCTCAGGCAATCCGCCCGCCTCGGCCTCCCAAAGTGCTGGGAATATAGGCGTGAGCCACCACATCGAGCCCAGGTGTGGCATTTCTAAAGGTGGAGGTCACCTCCGTAAATGATGTCCAATGATTATTAATGGTGTTGAGAGAAGGAATGAGTTGGATCTTCCATTGGGCTTGGCATTTTGCTGCCATAAATGGAATCCCAACCTGCAGCAGCATCTGACATTCAGAGGTGGCCGAATGCTGAAGGCACTTTGGAGCTCCCAAACCATGTTGGTGCCAGGGAGTGGGAGGAGGGAGAGGCCCCCTCCCTCAGCTTCAGGGGGATCTACGCAGGAAGTAGCCCAGTGGAGTAGTGGTTGGAAAGAGTCTTCATTTGGAGTAAGTCTAGGTTTGACTTCTATCTCAGCCACTTACTAATGATGTGACCTCGCTAATGATTCATCCTCCTTGTGCCTCAGGTTCTCCTCTGTAAAGCAGAATGGCAATAGCCTTCTTATTAGGTTCTAGTGCAGATTTATTGCAATTTAATGAAATAACTTACATAAAATGCTTAGCACAGAGACTGGCATCCAGTAGTTAATAAATGGTAGCTGTTACTGACTTCTTTAAGATAAGGTCTCTTTAATGACAACCTCTTTCCTCCTCATGATTCCCAGCCCTTCCGCCTGGTTTTGCTTCTCTGTGTGCCTGGCAGCTGGCTGCCACCCGTTTGTCAACTCTGGCTCGTCAGCTTTGCTGTCTGGAAAAGATCTGTGAGGCCCGAGCCTCTAACAGGGCTCTGATCTAGCCTCGAAAGCATAAAGTGTCAAGACCTGGCGAGCAGCTCTGGAGGTTTGGTGCAGCACCGAAGCTCTTGGGTGTATCGTCAGCCTTTGGCTGGCTGTGGTTTATGGGTTGGGTAGCTTTGTAGCTTGTGGCCATGCAGGAAGAGATCTTCGCAGAGCTCTGTTTTGGGAACACCATTAGGAGCTGTGGGACTGACAATACTGCCTGGAAAAGCAGGGACGGGGAGGCCAGGGAGAATGCTCCTCCTGCGCCCTCGCCCTGGGCTTAGGAAAATGTCATCCAGAGTGAAAACTTAGGGATAAGCTCAGATGACATTGTTTCCGGAGGTCACGATCAATAGGGCAGTGTGCAGGCACCTATCTTTGAGCTTGGAGTTCAATCGGTGTGCTCTCCATTGCCTCTTGCAGGCTAGGCCTTTAGTCCAGACGTAGGGTAGGACTCAGGGAAGCACTAGATTCCAGTTCTCTAAGTTCCAGCAGCAGACAAATACAGTGGCATCGATACGGGTAGAAGCCGCACAAGATCAATCACATTCTGATCAATAAAAAGAGGACTTCCACGAACACTCAACACTCCTCAGAGATGGACAGGCTCTGTGAGCGCTTCCAAGAATCCTAGGCGGGGTGAATTCAAGCACCGAGGGTGGGCAGCTTGCAAAACAGACATGCATTTTCGGGGTTTACACTAATTTGGTCTTCAAAATGCTTCAAACCATGAGAGGCTCTGGTTCAATACATTTAGAGACTGGATTCCTTTGCTCTCACTGTGTGCCTTTGGCCAAACCTTAACATTGCCAGGCCTCAGGTCTCTCACTGTAATAGGAAGGGATTCAACTGGGTGATTTCCACAATTCTCCAAGCTCCCAAATCTATCAATTACATGTGAAGGTCTGGGAAAAGAAATAATGAAAAAAAAATACACTTTTTTTTTTTTTCTTTTGGGAAAAGGTTTTAACTTTCTTTAAAATTGAAAAAGGAAAAATTTTGGATAATGCATTTTTGAAATAACCAATAAAATCTTTCAGCTAAGTTATTTGCTTATATTCCTGTCCTTGATTCTCCCAACATTACTTTTTAAAATAGACAATTAGAATTGTTGTATGTTACCAGATCCTTCCAATTCCTGAACTCCGGGAACATGCTGTACAATGCAACCCACAGACTCCCAAGCAAGAAGCACTTCTGAGAGCTTCAGAAGATGTTTTTATTGTTCTGCCCAGGGCCTCCCTTTGCTCCGAAGTATCCTTGCCAAGCCTATGAGAATGACTCACATCGGTCAGCACTTTTATCCATCTACAGTGCTTTTCCAAACTGCATTCACAAAGCAAACACTTCACTCTCCTTGTGCAATACCTAGGGGTGGGAGAAGTGGCTGGCAGCAGAGAACCCTAGAAGTTCAATACACACACACACATACACACACAGAAAGAGAAAGAGAGAGAGACAGAGACAGAGAGAGAGAGAGAGAGAGCGCTCAGGGCAAAGTGACTCTCCAAAGAAGTTAGGTACCAGCATTAATTTGCAGAAGGCACAAAAACATTCTCCAGAGGACCAAGCTAATGCACTGCTGAAATTAGTGGACATGAGGATGGAAATGCATGATTTATAGAGTGTCTATTCTGTGCCAGGTGCTGCTGGACTTGCTACACATGTGAATGGAGAAGCAGGTGCATTTACTACTTAGGTGGGGTGAGTGACAGAAGTCATGCAGATTATGAGTCACTGAATGAGGGGCCTTGGACAAGTTGCCTACGCACTCCATGCCTCCATTTCCTCATCTAAACGTACAGATAACAGTAGTGCCAATGTTATGGGATTGTCATAAGAATTAAATAAGACATGTAAATAACAGCGCAGTGCCTGGCTCAGACTAAGCACTCAATGCATGTTAGCACTTCTTGTTATGTTATCTTATTTAATCTCTGCAAAATCCCTGTAAATTGGCAGTGTTAGATCTATTTTATAGATAAAAATATTGATGCTCAGAAGAGTGCCCTGCTTATCCTCCTGTCTCAGGAAGTGAGTGAGCTTAGCCCCAGGTCCTCTCGCTTCCACCTGCAGCACCAACGAGGGTCCTCAGTACCCCAGGAGTAAACAGACCGACTCCAGCCTCTCAGTGCTTTCCACACCTCTTCAGGGGCTTGCACTTTTGTTCTGTCTGCTGAAAGAGTGAACCGACCGTGAACGACTTTCAGCTACTTCCTCACCAGACCCTGACTTGGGTCTGTCTCCGAAGATGGTTGCCCTGCGTGTAAAACACTCAAGCATCACAAAACCAGATAGAGCTTTAGAGATCCTTTCAAAGACACCCCATGGTTTCATGAGAGGACAACTGGGGCCCAGAGAAGTGGGCACCCAGGTCACATCTCAGAGCTGGACCAGAATCTTGTCTCCTGACAGCTCCTCCGAGGGTCTTCCTGCGATGCCTCCACACCTCGCACAGGCTGGTGTTCCTTGTTCCCATCTGGTCTCCAGACTTCCGTCTCACTGGTCTTTCCTTCAAAGGCCATCTCTGTACCTCACCCAGGGAAAGCATTACTGCTTTCAACACCCTGGCTGCACACTGTCCATGTGTATATCATCTACTCAGTGCTGGGTGCATGCCAGGCTCTACTCTGTGCCCAGGGAGACCTGTGAGTGCCCAGACAGATGGTTCCCCGCACTCCCAGTGTGAGAGGAGGAGACGATAAACAAGTAAAATACACAGAGACGTGAAATCACCAGTGGTTTGAACAAGTGCACTGCACGTGATCCAGAGGCTGGTGCGGTACCTGGGTGGTGCCCCAGTGCGGGCGGGTGGTCAAGTCACCTCTCTGGAGCAGCATTGTTCCGTCTGAGGTCTAAATCACGAGGCGAGCCATCCTGTGGGTTGGGAGCAGCTCAACCCAGGCAAAAGGAAGAGCCAGTGCCGGGACGGCAGACCAGAATGAGACCTGGGAGTGCCAGGGGAGAGTAAAGGGTGGGAGGAGAGGGTAGGGCTGGAGGTGGAGGGCCGGGGTTTCCTGAGCTGCCCTCAGGGCTGGCCTTTTACTCAGAGAGTCGCAGCAGCCACAGTGGGTGCAAAACAAGGGAACGACATGGCAGAATTTATTTTTTGAGCAATAACTAGTGGCTGCTGTGGGGAATAGATTTTAGGGGACTTATTAATAAGCTTTGCCATGGGAAGATACGACCCCAGGTTTGCCAAAGCCTACCATGGTGCACATGTGAGTTCTTGCTCACATTTCTGGAGAGCCAAAGGCCCTGCTGTACTCTAGCTGCCTTCTCTCCCCAGGACCAGGCTGAAGGGGGAGCTCCTGACACAGTTGGAACCAGGAACAGAGGCCCACGAGCCCTGCCCGCCCTCAGCCAAAGCAAGTCCCAAGGCCCAGGCCAAAGTGGATGAGGCCGAGAGGGACGGTCCTTTCAGCAAGAAGGAAGGGGTGTATGGCTGGGAACCATGACACGGTCACCCAGGGAGGCAGGTGGGACCCAGGAGCCGGGGAGAACATGGCTGTCGGTGTTCGATGGAGGATGACGATGGCTTAGGCCCCATGAGGAGCCTGGAGATGGACAGAGGAGAAGGCTTGGAGGATGTTTGGGAGGTTGAGTCAATATATACCATGTGGAAAGGGCTATCGGGAGAGAGGAGAATCAAGAATAACTTTGGATTTTCGGAATGAGTCATCCAGTGGATGGTGGTGCCACTCACAGAGACAAGGATGGCTAAGTTCAGCTTGGCCACGTCGGTCAAGGCGCTCATGAACCGTCTACATGGAGACCTCCAGGAGGCTGCTGGGCCCCAGAGCTGCAGTTCTGAGGCAACAGGGGAGAGATGACTGACTGCCTGTCTCCGTTCAGGTTTCCTGCCCATCCTCATGTGTGCTTTCAGAGGAGGAGAATTTCTGAACATCTGATGCCATGGAGGTGGAAGGAGCTGGGATTTTTAAAGCAGGAAGTATTAGGAGGTAAAGTTAAAATGTATTTAAGTTTTCAAGCTATTTATAGTTGTGAGCTTAGGAGCACACAAATCAATGAAGGAGGGCTTCCAGGCAGAGGGTGGCCCACGTGGGGTGGGCTATTGGAGCCCAAGCACTGTGAAGGGTGCCCTCGGTGGGGTGGGAATTGGAGTAGGGAGAGGAGGACGAAGCTCCCCAGGGAAGTGGGCCTGATGCTGGTGTCCCCACAGGCCTAGGGTGCGTGCAGGGTGCATGGTGTTGAGGACGGGGATTGGCCACCTACAAGGAGATTGGTCAAATGACGGGATATATTAAGGTTAATGGGAATCCAGCTTCTCACTGTCAGGGAAAGGGGGAAAACTAGAATTTCCAGTTGCATTAGAATTGGAGGCATTTGTGGGATCTCACATTTTTCAATCAATAAATAATGTATTCATCTCCTTGGGCTGCTATCACAACATACTGCTGACTTGGTGGCTTAAACAACAGATACTGATTTTCTCACAATTATATTAGACACTATAATTTGGTAGTTAAGCTATTTTTAAACTATAACTTGGTATAGTTTAAAAATACTTCCTTGTAAAATAATGATTATAACAAAGAGGAAATGGGTGATCTTGCAGAGGAGATGACTGACGCCAATCTAATGAGGTGATTAAAGTGAACATTATTAGTAATAGGACAAATCAAAATTTCCTGCCGCCTGATAGGATGCAATGAGAACACAGCTTCGCATTTATGATATTTCTTCTGAAGATGTCTAACCTGTATGCAATCACAAGGAAACGTCACACAAACCCAATATGAGTGATATTATACCAAATAACTGGCCTGTCATCTTCGAAGTGTGGAGGTCTTGAAAGACAAGACTGAGGAACAGTTCTAGTCTGAAAGAGACCAAGGAGACAGGGCCTGCCAAGTGATTCAGAGCTGGGTCCTTTATCTAGAGTGGGCCAATTGATGAGGCTTGAATGGGGTCCGGGGTTCTAATGCATCAACATTAATTTCCTGATGCTGGTGGTGGCACGTGGCTATGTAGATGCAAGTCTTCGTTTGTAGGAAATATGCATGAAAATATTCAGCAGGTCGGCTATGCTGCTTATTCTCAAATGGTCCAGGAGCAAGAAAAGCTCTTTGAACTGAGCTTATAGTTCATGACTTAGAAAAAGTTTAAGAATATTGTATTCATATTTCATAAATCGCAAAGCTGAGAGACCATTAGTCTAAATCACCTAAATTTTAGAGGTGAGGAAACTCAGGCCCAAAGAACAGAAGTGAATTTCCCACGGTCCCACGCCTAGTTAGTGAGGAAGCCAGCTCTGCTGCCCTTGTTTCCTGTGGGCTGGACCACAGAACGTTCCACTACCTGCCCCTGAGACTAGGGGACACCCAAGAGAAGAGGAATCATGAAAGCAGTTTATCCAGAGCTGAAGCTCAAATTCATGGACAAAGATATTCAAGCACAGAGAAGCTAGGTAGCCTGCCCAAAGTCACAGAGCTAGTCAATGATGGACCCAGAACTCAAACTTGGGCTACCTGTCTTTAAGTCATCATCCCTTGGGGGGCTGGGGCATGGATTCCCCCAGGAGTCTCTGGTAAAGTGGCTCTCACTAGCCAAGGCAGGCTTCTTGAAATCACAGGTACGAGCCCCGAGACAGCTGGGGGGACAGGCACCCGGGTTGGCCAAAGGATCTGAGTGGGGCACTGGTGGGATTAGGACTGCGTCTCCATTTACTTATGGCTAGGAACATCCCAAGGAAGGGCTCAGCTTAGTCCCCACTCCTGCATCAACTTGAGGAAAATATGGCAGAATCCTTTGGTGATGAGGCCTGGAAATTGTCTTTTCATGAAAGATCCTTAGCTGATTCTGGATCAGCACATTTTGACCTATTACTTTGCCTACGAATGCATATCAGGATAGTCTGAAGACATTTTAGAAACACAAATGTTACTCCTAGAAATTCTTATTCAAGTCTTAATGTTGGCTATGCTGGGTTACAAACTTGGTCCTTGAACTCAGTTTTTGGCTTGAGAGCTGTGGTTCTAAGGGCGCATACTCCCTACTCCACCACACCAGATATTGTGCATGTAATTTTTCATATACCAATGTCTATGTTTCTGGGAAGAGGGATCAAAACTTGTATAAGGTTCTCAAAGACTACAAACTTGAACATTCTTAGGAGTCACAGCTCTAGACGAATTAAAATCATGAACAAGGCTTTACTGGATTTAGTTGCTTCACTCTGTATCTGGTACTACTTACTCTGCCCACATGTAGTCCTCCTTTTCACAGGGATCATGCCAACGCTTTGCTAAAAATGCAATCCTATGTCTAACGAACTTCCTCGACCTTCTAGTTTGGTAGCTCTGTACAATTTGTTCAAAATGTTGTGTCATATTTATGTTTATAACCCATAATAGACTCTTCATGGTACCACTTTCTTTACTACTGCTCATAAGTCATCTACTTAACACTCAGGTCTAGAATTGCCTTGGCAATGGATGTAGCACTTGAGTTCTGCTTAGTTTGCTCTTAGAAGCAGAGGGTTGGGTTCACCACACTCTTCAGTTCATGATGCACTGGATCATTGGCTCCTCAGAGCCCCATCTCATTCATTCATGCAGGCAGGCATTTATTTTATTGGCCTCCATTTCCCATTTCTTTTATCCTGTCCCTCATAGGCAACCATTCTAATGTGTTCCATGTTTGTAGTTATCAGTATATGTTCTAGCAAAAACAAAGTGTTTAAAGGCACATGTCATTGAAGGCACACAAACATCCTCTAGCTCATCACTTCTCACTTTCTTGACTCAACACTATCCTTTCAAAGCTCCATTCATGTTGCCGCGTGTATATGTAGTCTGTTCCTCCCAACTCTGATAAAGTATTTCAGAGTGTACCTTTTTCACTTGTGCTCCTCCACCTCCATGGACGACACCTACTGCCACAGAAAGAATTGCAGCGAGTCTCTTCATGTATGGTCCCTTAGGGTATGTGGAAGGATTTTTCTATGATTCATGTCCAGGGGTGGTATTGTTGGGAAATAGAAGATAGGTACATTTAATTTGATGAAGTATTGCTCTCCAAATTGGCTGTACCAGTCTACAAACCCTCAGCAAGGCCCAAGAATTCCAACATTCCTACATCCCTGCCACCACTTGACATTATCCAGCTTCCTGATTTTGGCCAGTTGAGTGAATAGAAGTGATATCTCATTGCTATTTAATTTGTATTTCTCTACTAATGAGTTTGAACATCTCTTCACATGCCTATTACTCAGGGGGGATTTCCTCTCCTGCAAATTGCCTCTTCTGGGCCTTTGTTTTTTGAGCAGAGGGGGTTTCCATCATTTTTGTTGATTTGCACTGTTCTTGCATATTTTAGATACTGTTTCCTAGTTATTTTTGACATTGCAAGTGTCTCCTCCCAATCTGTCATCTGTCTCATAACCTTGTTCTTCTTTGAATAGAACCCTTTGAGTGGGATGTGTTCAGATTCATTAAGCTTTTCCCTTATGCTTTGCACTTCTAATGTTTTGTTTAAGAAGCATTTCCCCACCTCTAGGCCCCCAAGATCCTCTCTGGGACATTGCAGCTGCATTCAAATTGAGTGTGACAACAACCACATGTTGTGTGCTTTGCACCTGCACAACCTCTTCCTCATGGTTGGACCTGCAGCTTTAGCTTCAAGCCTGGTCTCTGAGTCTGGGCCTCTTATCCATGAGGATACAAACCCTTCCCTACTGTTGTCCACACAATCCTCACCAACATGTGTTATGCTTCCACCCCAAATATTCATGCTCCTCCTGCACCCCTCCGCTAATGTCACACTTTCTCCAGTTTCCAAAGTGCTTTTTGCTCTTCTCTTCACTAGATTTGGCCACCTTTCAAAGCCTGCTTCCTCAAAAACAAAACCAAAAACTGATGAATCTAGCCTTCTTTGATCCCTTTGTTTCTACCCTTTTATCCATATTTTAAAAATCATGATTGGAACCTTATTTCCTAACGATTACAAGTGTGCTCTGCTTTCTCCCTGGGGATCATTGTCCATTTTATTTATTTTGCCCATGGCTCCTGGGTCAGTGCTCTTAGGAGGCACCTCATAAATGCTTTCTCTCCAAATTCAAGCTGCTGCCAAAGACTGATTACTTAAGCCTCCAAAACCTTTTTAAAAATGCATTCCTTCCTCTCCATCTCCAAAGCCACATCCGTGCCTGGGTTTAATCATTGCACGCTCAGACTTTTACAACCTTGTGTGCCTTCTTTCTTCCTGTCTGCCTCGGCTCCAGTGAGAGCTGAGAACCGCCGCAAAATCACCCAGCCTCAGAATCTGGGTTCAAAGAACCTTATACAGCATTGAATCCACCCTGCCCCAGGGCTTGAATTCTCTTGACAATATTCACATTCTTAACAAATGGCTGCACAGTCTCTGCTTGAATACCTTCAGCCGTGGTGGAGTCACTGTCTTCTGAGGCTGTCTATTCCCTCTTCGTCCAGACAGTGCTTCCTTATTTTAAGCTGAAACTTGTCACCTTGCATCTTACAACTAGGAATCCTAAGTTTTCCTGTTGGGACCATTCAGAAAACTCATAATGCTTCTTTCGGTAAATGTATCTCCCAAATTGTGTTGCTCAGAACCAAACACAGTATGATCAAGTGAAGAATGAAACAGAACTCTCTTCTCTTTCCCCGTGTTAGTTTCCTGGTGCTGCTATAACAAATTTCCTGCAAACATAGTGGCTTAAAACAACAGATATTGTCCGGGCGCGGTGGCTCACACCTGTAATGCCAGCACTTTGGGAGGCCGAGGCGGGCGGATCACGAGGTCAGGAAATCGAGACCATCCTGGCTAACACGGTGAAACCCTGTCTCTACTGAAAATACAAAACATTAGCTGGGCATGGTGGCACATGCCTGTAGTCCCAGCTACTCGGGAGGCTGAGGCAGGAGAATCGCTTGAGCCTGAGAGGCAGAGGTTGCCGTGAGCCGAGATCTAACCACTGCACTCCAGCCTGGGTGTCGGAGCGAGACTATCTGGAAAAAAAAAAAAAAAAAAAACCAAGAAACCAGATATTTATTCTCTCACAGTTCTGGAGACTAGAATTCCAAAATCAGTATCACTGAACTCAAACCAGGGCTGTGCTCCCTCCAGAGGCTCCAGGAGAGCATCTGCTCCTTGCCTCTCCCCGCTTCTGGGGGCTGCTGACATGCATTGACTGCATCACTCTGATCTTTGAGGCCAGCATCTGCAAATGCTGGCCTCTGCTCTGTCTTTATATTTCCTTCTCTTTTGTGTGTGGTCAAATCACCCTCTGCCTCTCTGGTATAAGAATGCATGTGATTGTGTTTAGGACCCAACTGGATAATCTCCCCATCTTAACATCCTTAATTCAATCAAACTTGTGAAGACCTCCTTCCCCTTCTCTCCATATAAAGGAACATTCCCCACTTCCAGGGATTAGATATCTTTAGTTGAGAGGAGGGGATTTTTTTTTCAGTCTACCACATGCCCCTTAAAAGACAACACTTCTGTAAGAGAGCCTAGCATCTCATTAGTGTTTCTGGTGGTCACATCAAATTGTTGACTTTTATACTGAGTACATTGTCTTTACATACCCCAATTCATTTGTATTGGTGCTTACTAAGTATATTGTCTTTACAGACCCTAATTCATTTGCATTGGTGCTTACTAAGTATATTGTCTTTACATACCCCAATTCATTTGCATTGGTGCTTACTAAGTATATTGTCTTTACAGACCCTAATTCATTTGCATTGGTGCTTACTAAGTATATTCTTTACAGACCCTAATTCATTTGCATTGGTGCTTACTAAGTATATTGTCTTTACAGACCCTAATTCATTTGTGTTGGTGCTGTTGATTACTTGGTCCTGACAATATGTTATCTCAAATAAATGATACACTGTTGGCTTCAAATTGCAGTTCCAATTCTGTTGATATCTTCTGATATGGTTTGGCTCTGTGTCCCCACCCAAATCTCATCTGGAATTGTAATCCCCATGTGTCAAGGGATACACCTGGTTGGAGGTGATTGGATCATGGGGGCAGTTTCCCCCATGCTGTTCTTGTGAGAGTGAGGGGGTTCTCATGAGATCTGATGGTTTAATAGTGACAGTTTCCCCTGCGTGTATTATCTCTCTCACCTGCCACCATGTAACATGTGCCCTGCTTCCCCTTTAGCTTCCACCATGATTGTAAGTTTCCTGAGGCCTCTCCAGCCCTGTAGAACTGTGTGTCAATGAAACCTCTTTTGTTTACAAATTACCCAGTCTCAGGTATTCTTTATAGCAGTGTGAAAATGGACTAATACATTTTCTCAGACCTATCAAACAGTTGGGATTTCTGTCAACTTAATTAAATTCATAGTTTTAAAATTTGGTATTTGTTTAGTCTTAGTGATCATGGAGAGGTTTAGTGAGCCTGACTCAGCGAGCAGAGCCCTGTGGCACATCATTGGAAGCCTCTCTCTGGGTTCCATTGAACCTATTCCCTTCCCCTTTTGTCCTATCTGACTCTTCTCATAGTCTCCATGCTGATTTATGCAGGGCGTCTTGCACTGGAGAGAAGTTGGGAGTGATGATTTTGTATTTTTCAAGCTTTATGTCTTATATTCCAAGGCCTATTTTAAATTGATTCTTTTAGATCTACTCTGACTTTTAAACCTAGTTAAATTTGACACACCAGGGAAGATAAGATAAGGGTAGTGGTTCTCAGACTTCAGAGTGCATCGGAATCACCTGGAGGGTTTGCTAAAACACTAGCGCCAGGCCCCATCTTCAGAGTTTCAGGTTCAGTAGTTCTGGGGCAAAACCTGAGAATTTGTATACCTAAGTCCCCGGGTGCTGCTGCTGCTGTTGGTCTGAGAACCACACTTTGAGAACCACTACTATAAAATATCCTTCCATATGTCTTTATATAAACAAAGATGCTGGGACTTCCACTCCTTCCACTAAGAATGTTTGGCCACAAGAGCTCTTTAATATTTGCTAAATAATAATGCAGATACTGCTTGCTGTCTTTGGTGTTAGGTGTTTAGTTTGGTTTGGCCCAATTAGATAAGAAAAGTTATTCTTTCACCAACATATGGGTAGCAAACTATCTTCTTCATTCTTTGTCTTCAAATTATTCCCTGTCCTTTCTAATTAGAAAGCAGTTGTAAACACTTGATGACTTGAATTAAAAGGCTCAACACAAAGCCTAAACCATTTGCCTATCCTGTCTCTCATCCAAATTATGTAGATTTAAGGTCACTCCCTATCTGCACTTGTGAGCCATCTCTGCTCCCTGGATCCATTTCAACCTGTTTCTGTTCCTCCTAACTGCCCCCAGCTGCCACTGGGATGAGGTAAACATAATGGCAGGGCCGTGGGCTGGCTCCCTCCAGAAGCTGTTGCTCTGACAACTGAGTGATGGGAAGAAAGCCTGGGCCATCCAAGCCGGTGGCTGTCAGGAAGGGTGGAGGACAGTCTCCACGCTGCTGCTGCCGAGTGCTGATGAAGAGACTTCCTCTGAGGCCGGCTGGGCCCTGAACCTCCCAGGAGACCCACCATCTGTCTTAGCTTCTCTGCCTCTCCTGGTTTTACAAGAGTTGGAAAACCCAGGCCCAGAGGGACACAACCCAACCTTGCTGATTTGGTCTACAAAGGATCTGTCAATTTACTTTGCAAAGTAAGCCATTGGTATTCACTTTCTCCTCCTCCTCCTTCTTTTGCCTTCCATTCAGAAATGTCTGAATGATCACTGCTGCTGCGTCAGCCTCTGTGAAATTCTACTCTGTGCTCAATCAAGAGAACAGATGTCCACACACAGAGTAAGCTACAAGAGGGAGTCGATGTCACAAGACTAACTGTCTGACTTAGACGGCCAAAATTCCCAGGCATTTCCACATTTTTATATTGTATTCAGGGAGTAAAACACAAGGCTGATACTAAGGTCTGAATGTTTGTGTCCTCTCCAAATTCATGTTAAAACTGAACCCCAAGGTGATGGCATTAGCAGGCAGGGCCTTTGGGAAGTGGTTAGGTCACCCTGATGAACGGGATTAGTGTCCTTATAGAAGAGATCCCAGGGAACGCTCTTCCTCCTTCTCCCAGGTAAGGACACAGCTAGGAGGCACCATCTATGAACCAGACAGCAGGCTTTCCCCAGACACTGAATCACCTGGCACCTTGATCTGGGACTTCCCAGCCCCAAGAACTGTGAGAAATAAATTTCTATTGTTTATAAGCTACCAGTCAGGGTATTTTGCTATAGCAGCCTGACTACAGCAGCTGGATTAGGGTTGCCATTTAGAGTTATAAGCTTTTTCAGATGTTCATATAAAGACATTTTACTTATCATTTGTTTTCGTTAAATTAAGTAGATAAAGTTTTTTAAAGTTACTCAAACTGTGTTCCATGGTGCTTTAATGTAACTTTCTTATTCATTACCCTACTTATTCCTTGTTCCAGATAAAAGCCTTTGCGAAGGTCAGTGTTATGTATTTAATATATTTAAGAAAACATTGCATGTATAACTCATTCATTCCTTGCCAAAGTATCCGTGGTTGCAGGAGAAAGAGCCAACGCGGCTACATTTGCCCCGCAGACAAGTGTTTCGTTGCCATTGGGTTCACAACATGCAGGTGCATAACATTCTCTGCATGCACTTTCCAGGCCTTAACATTCTTCCTTTCTATCACATCTCCTTTCTTTCATTCTTTAAACCTGTGTGAATCCTGCCACCAAGCCCTCTGTTGGGAAAATCCGTCCACTATCTTCAGCTGTAAACTTCCCCTCTGCTACGGAAGGGGAAAGCCCAGCGCTGGGGAACGGGTGTCCGCCAGGGGGAGCCGTGGTTTCTGTCTGCGGACGCCGCGCTCCGGGCCAGCGCCTGGCTGCGACGGCCGCGCGGGGACGCAGTGCGCGCGCCTCACGCGCCGCGGGCTGACTCAGGCTTGCAGGCTGCTGGGGCGGTCCCCTGACTGGGCGCTGCGGCTCGGGAGGTGCCGGCCTGCAGCCAGGGGCACGGGGCCTGGCGCAGAGCCAGGCGACGAGCGACAGGGGCTTCCACCAGCTTGGGCCCCGCGGCCTGCCCCAGCCGGGGGTGGACGGCGCGGCGCCGAGCAGCCAGCACCTGAGCGGGGACGCACTCGGTGAACAGGGTCACAGAGTCACTAATGGCTCCCGCCGCCGCCGCCCGCGCGGCAGAGGAAATGGACCTGCCAGAGGATTGATCTCCCTGGGAAATGGCTGCGTCGGCGCTGCGGTTCCAAAGAGTCTGGCAGCCTCGCTGCAGTGTCCTTCCAGAGCCATCCCCTGCAAGCACTCATGCCTCTCTGCCCTTTATTTCCTCTCACAAAAACAAAATGTTTCTAAATTTCCAGCCAGGGGGCCCTATCCTCAATAGGTCTGTCATTCACTGGGGCCCTTGAAATCACGGGTCATTGCAAGCAATTTTCTAAACTTCGTTTTCAGCTGGGGAAACGCCCCAGGGTCTGTGGTTAAGGGAGATCAGGGGTATTTAAAAGCTGACTCCTGTAACCCACTGCTCTCCCTTCTCCTTTGAAGATAAGGGTGGGCGGGGTTCTAAACACTGACTAGAGGAAGTCTGGGAATTCTCGGGTCCACGTTCCTGCTAGGGAGTGGCTCGTTGAGCGTGAGAGCAGTTACGATGAGCCAGACCCGCGCTAAGCCCCGCACTGAGCGCCTTTCGTGCTCCAAGCAATCTGATCACTCTCATTTTACAGAGGATAAAATCAGGGCTCAGCGAGGCCTGGTCATTTGCCAAAGCTTACATACCTAGGCTGGGCCAGCAGCAGCCCTGTCACTTAACTCCCCGACTGAGGACGGGTCTGAGTCCCTTTAACCTCCACCCAGAGAGGAGAGGTTGCCGGAGAGGTTTAAGAGGTAACAACTACCCTATTGACGGGGGCGAGGAGTGGGCAAAGTGGGATCCCCAAGAAATTGCCAGACACTTCCGGGTTCAAGAGCGGTTCAAGATTCCTTGTGTATAAAACGAGGAGATAAAGAGTTTGTTTCAGGCACTCGTAGCATCAAAGTCACCTAACATTTGCCCGGCTTAGGGGGTGGGGAAGGTTTATATTAGTTTGCTAGGCATAATAGACTATCATAGACTGGGTGGCTTAGACCACAGACGTAGATTTTCTCACTGTTCTGGAGGCTGGACGTCCGAGATCAAGATGTAGTCCGGGCGTGTTTCTCGTGGGCTTTCCTGGCTGCCTTTTGCTGTGTGCTCACATGGGTTTTCCTCTGTGCATGCACGTGTCTCTGTCCAGATTTCCTCTTTGTATGAGGACACCAGTCAGATGGGATTAAGGCCCGCTCTAAGACCTCATCTTAACTCTGTAAAGATCTTGTCTCCAAATGCAGTTACATTCTGAGGCACTAGGGTTTGTGACGGCAACACGATATTTTTGGGGGGAAGGGGTAAAATTCAGCTCCTAAGAGGGGTCCAAGTAAAGGTTACTTGTAAGATGCCACACCTTGAAAAATGTGTGTTCCTATTCCGTATGTAAATCAGTCAGGTTTTTATTTTTGCACATAAACATCTTTCCTAAAAACAGAGAGCCCTGAGAAAAATGTCCAAACACTCCGTCTATTCATTGTTTTTTAGGAGTCATGAGTCTTTGGTTTGGCTCAAGCAAAATCATGTGTGAAATCCAATAAATGGGAAGTCTTTATTGCTCAACCACTTTTGAAAAATATCTATCATTGAGGCCAATTTTTTTTCTCCTATCGGGTCTCATGATTTTCTACTGAAACCAACTCTGGAGGAAAAGGCTTAGGTTGGCAGGAGAGTGTAATACCGGCCGGTGGACGCTAGATGACGCCCCGGGTAGAGGCAGGGAGGAAACAAGATGTCTGCAGGCTCAGCTGGTATGCGTTCGGTCATTCTTGAAGTTGGATTTCTTCAATCAAAATGAAACCTACTGCTCTGACTCTAATGGAAAAGTCAGGGTTTTTGTTTGTTTGTTTGTTTTTTAATGGTAATGAGCAGTATGTAATCTAATCGAGGAATCATAATTGATTGATGCTGAAATGATTACTACCAGGCGCTCTCGTTTTTCTGTTAAATATCTTCAGTGGCTCTTCTCTTTGGGAGAGCACGTGCTTCCTAATCTCCTCCTCCCCTCGTTCCCGCAGGGCTCCCTGCCCCCCAGGTGCAGGCTCTCCCTCCTCAGTGACTGAGCAAAGTGTCACGTTTCTGCTGAGTACACTAGCATGTCTGTAGGCGGGGCACCGTGTCAATTGAGTTGTATGGCACAATGTTGGAAAAAGAGGGGCTTCCGCAGAGAAGGAGATGAAAAGGTGTTTGTGACCTGTAATGCTTTTTATGCCAAATTCCCCAGGCCAAGAACTGTGGCGCTGCAGCTTAATTTAAGTTCTGGGTTTGGAGCCGTGCCGCATCAGGATATTGCTACAGAAATGACTCCCACAGCTTCTCATTCATTTGTTCCCCTGGGGTATTGCCAGGTTGGGAGAGGGGGGCTGTAGGTTACAGCGGTGTCTCCTCCATCTTAGTGTACAAAGGAAAGGGCAGGACAACAAATGGTTTACGCATTACTTGAAAATGTTCTCCTAAACCATCCATACTGTCTTTAGTCTATGGGGTCTAGAGTCACATCAGGCTTATCTTTTAACAGAGCGCTCTGCTCTCTTATACTCACTGGGAAAAGCTGGATTGTGCAGTGATTCCCAATCCTGGCTCCATGTTTCACCATTCGTGCTGGACGGTCTCCAACTATTTCCCCTCCCCATTGGTTATTTGTCCTTCTCTGCCCTGTGCAGACCCCTAGAGGCTGTTCTTTGTGACGTGCTCCAGTCCCTGTTCCCCTCTCTTGCCCTCTTGCTTCTTAGCTGGGCTTGGCCATTGGATGGAAGGGGGAGAAGTGAGGGTGTCTCTTCTGTTCTCCCCCTGCTGGCAGTGGTGGGTCCTTCTGGGGCCCCAGCTCCACTTAGGCAGCCCCGCGCCCTGCTGCTAGCTCTCCCTGGTTTGCTAGAACACCACTTTCTGCCTTTGCCCCTTCAGGCTTCAGGGTGAAACGGCTTCCAACTCTGCTAGCCCTAGTTGGTTTGTTTATGCCTCCCCAGGCCTCTGTAAATCATCTCTTCATTAAACTGTCTTCTGTCAGCCCTTTGAGGGACTGGCTCTTTCCAGCAAGCCTTTGTTTGAATCACTGTCCAAGCAAAGTGGGGTTCATAGGTGAACTCTTTGAGCCTCCATTTCCTTCTTTCTAAAGTGAAAAAATTTATGGCTGGGTGCAGTGGCTCAAGCCTGTAATCCCAGCACTTTGGGATGCCAAGGCAGGAGGATTGATTGAGGCCAGGAGTTTGAGACCAGCCTGGATAACACAGTGAGACCCTGTCTCTACAAAAAACAAGAAACAACAACAAAAAAGCTAGCTAGATGTTGCGGAATGCACCTGTGGTCCCAGCTACTCTAGAAGCTGAGGCAGGAGGATCCCTTGAACACAGGAGGTTGAGACTGCAATGCGTTGTGATCCTGTCACTGCACTCCAACCTAGATGACAGAGGGAGACTCTGTCTCAAATAATAATAATAATGGGAAAATTACTAATACTACCTACCTTATTGGTTGTGAGGATTAAAACTAGTGGCATTCAAAAGGTATTCATTTCACATAAAAGATTCCACTACCAGCAAAATGAATGGCATAAGGCAGGTACTTGATGAATGTTTTTATTCATTTATTTTGACTTTTTTATGAATGGAGAGATTAATGAATTCACACTGAAGCACCTTAGGTTTGAACAGTGAGTCAGTGAGTGCCGTGCTCACCTGATGCCAGTGTGCAGCATGGTTCAGAGCACAGACTCTGGTGCCAGCCTCCCGCGGGAAATCCTAGGTCTTCCCAGCTCCCTGTGAGCAGTCTGTGCCTCAGTTGCCTCATCTGTTCAGTGTGGCTGGTGTTAGGAGCCCTCCTCCTGTGGGTGGAGAGAGGATGGGTGGAGTCATGTGCATCAGGCGCATGTTTCTGATGTTTTCTGGGACGTAGGAACCAATGCTGCCCCCTCCTTCCGTCTTCGTGGCTCCTCCCTTCATAATGGAAGCTGCTGAAGTCCAGCTGCTGTTTGCGCATGTGCAGACCCAGGATCCTCTGAGACGAAGCAGCAAGGTTCAGCGGGAACCCTGCAGGTGGCTGGGCTCACCGGAAGGGAGCAAGGGTCTCATCTGTCTTAGTAGTAGCTTGAGACTGGCCCCTGCATCTCCATGGCAGGAATTTAGAAGCTGTGTGAGGACAATGGAGAGAAGGGACTAGACCCAAACTCTTCACTCAACAGGGGGCAGGCTGGGAGGTTCTGGACCACATGCTCAGAGTCAGCAGTCAGGCCGGATGGAACAAGAGGTCGGTGGCTGGACTACATGGCCGTCTCTTGGGCTATTTGGCCTTCATTCCGCCTGGGAGGATGACGGGGCAGGTCCCTGGACAGAGCGGCTTCTGGGCTTCTGGACAATCTCAGGCTGCTCTATGGCTGCTGGAAATGAAAGGGTCTTGCCAGTCATGTTTTGCCTTCCTGCTAAAGTGGAGAGTTGTCCTGTCCATCCTCAAGGCCCCCGATGTTGGCTGGAATTTACCATATACTCTTGTAGCTTCCTTTATTACCACTCACTTCTGCGAGGCTGGAGCGGACCTCATCGTGTTTGTCATATGAGTGCTCAGGGTTTCCATCACGCTGCAGTCCAGGGGGTGCCATGAATATCTGCTGAGTGTTGCTGTCACAGAGAGAGGGGAGCTGGTTGTGACTGCCCAGCCACCAGTGTTTTTCTGGGTTTCTGGCAGGGCCGGTGGGACCACACTGCAAGTGAAACTTCTGTTAATAATATCTCAGTGCTTTATTAACTAAATTCCTAAGATAAGGTCCAGAAAGACCCGTGTTGGACAGAAATTAGCACCGTGTTGCCTAGAATTCCCAAGAACAGCGAGTGTGCTGTCAGGACCGAACCACCTCGCACCTGCCTTTGTGTAGCATGAACACCTGAATGCGTTGAATGCTTTTGAATGAGTTACCGTTTCTTCACTCTTGGAACTTTGCATCTCTTTGCCATTTTTGTTTCCTGTTCACAGACCCTGTCTGCTTCTCCCATGCCTTTCCAAAGTTTGGATTGTTAGCACTAGAATGATTATTTCTTGGTAAATTCTTTTATTCTTAATTTCTTAAATTCTTTTAGCATAAATGCACATACATAAATTATGTTAGAGTTTACGCTTTTTTGTTTTACAATAGTGTTTTATTACAAAGTCACCTCTGAGCTGAGATATAATCTGACCTCCTGGGGTTTTGTATGTTTATCCCGTTATTCACATTCTGTGTCCTTAGCTTTTTGCAGATTTTCAAGTGGGCCACCTCTCCTTGTCCTTATTGCGTGTCAGCTTGTTTTTGACAAGTCGTTTTTCTGATCTTAGAAAGACTCTTTGACATCTCAGCCACTGTGCCGAGAAGGCAATGTCCCTTCTCCCCTTCTCCTTATGTTCCCCGCAAATTTAATGAGATGGTCTTCGATTTCCTCGCTTCAGCTGCGGGTGGACGTGTGAAGCGGCCCATGCTCCAGGCCTGATCCCTTTGGAGGGACCCCCATGGAGCACCTGCCTGGAATGAACTGCGACTTTGATGTCTCCTTCTGCCCTCTTGGGCCACTAAGATTTCTGCTGGGCTCCTTTTCCTTGCAGGCTAACCCCAGGGGCCTGTGACATCAGAACTCCATCCCCAGGGCCATGCCAAGGTGAGTCTGCTTCTGCTGGGGTTGTTACCAGATGAAACCTGAGGGAGGAAGGCCAGGTACTTCCTGAACATCATGGAACACGAGGCCCAGGTGACTCAGCGAGGTCAGAGTCTGCTGTGGTGGCGGCAGTAGGCAGGTGGGAGCCTGGAGGGAGGTGGGGCGTTAATGACTGCCTGCCTGCTCCCGGACCCGCCTGCCTCTCTGCTCTACCGTGCCTGTGATTTCATCATGCACACCTTTGTAAACAATCCATTTAGCAACGAAATTATACGCTGGGTAATTACAGCTTCCAGCCTCATGTCAGGAGTCCCCCGCTCAACAGCGTGCTCCTGGTGACACTGCAGCCCGGAACGGGGACTGGCTTTGCTAACGTCCTGACGAGACATCGGGGAGAGACGGGATGTGGCAGGTGGGGTGCCTTGACTTATGTTAATTGTCTATGTCAGGCCAGCGGGTCTTGTTTTGACAGTCCTGAAATTGTGTTTGGACTGCTGATTAGATCAATATGGGAAACCGGGCCAGAGGAGTTTCTCTGTGAGGGAAAAGCGATCTGGGTAAGATCAAATCCTCAGGTGTGAAGGAGGGAGTCTCTTTTCACAGCCCACTTCACCTTCCCGTCTCACTTGGAGCTGCCCCTCTCTGTGCCAGCCGCAAAAATGGACCCGAGAAACACGGCAGAGGGTAGGAGCTACAGGGTGGGCAGTGTCCCAGCAGGGGACAGGGCTGCCTTGGAGGCCAGCCCATGCGTTTACAAGGATGTGTTCAAGGTTTAGTCTGAGCCCTCACTTTGTGGCTTTACAGATGATTGTTTTAATAGGGCACAGTGAGGAGGGAGGGGCACAACCCCGGAGATGGCAGCAATGGGGGTGGCTGGGAGACATGGCCACAGCTAAAGACAACCTGGGCATGGCTCTGAGCCAGCAAAGGAGGGTGTTTTTCTCAGATTTATTAAAAGTGGTAGCTGCTAGTGATGCTTGGGTTTATAACCCTAACATTTATTTATATCTGATGATTTCCCCTGCTTCCTTTTTTTTTTTTCTTAAAGATAAAGTCTTGTTCTGTCGCCCAGGCTGGAGTGCAATGGTGCCATCATGGCTCACTGCAGCCTTGAACTCCTAGGCTCCTGCCTCAGCCTCCTGAGTAACCGGGACTACAGGTGTACACCACCATGTCGTGCTAATTTTTAAATGTTTTGTAGAGATAGGATCTCACGGTGTTGCCCACGCTGGTTTCAAACTCCTAGCCTCAAGCAATCCTCCTGTCTCAGCCTCCTGAAGCCCTGGGATTACAAGCATAAGCCACCGCCCCCGGCCATATCAGATGATTCTTTACATCTCTGCTGACAGATTTCATCACTGGTGCTGAGTGCAGGGAGTCCCGCAGCCGCTTATACGTGTTGCATTGTGAGGCAATACAGGCCTGTGTGACTTGCTATTCTATGGCTGGGCTTCTGTCTGCAGACACCTGGTTTTTCCACTGCCAAGGCTCATGGTCTGACACATCCACGAAAGTCAACAGTGAGGATGCAATGACAATGCGTCGTGCATGAGCGTTCCCGGACCTCGCTCCCCTGCCCATCAGAGAGGGCTTGGCATCTCAACTGACTCGCCCTCTGCTGCCCTGGAAGGGGGCCGCCATGGTCAGAATGCCCCTCTGCTTACTTAAGCTATGGCTGGGGAGGAGTTCTTCAGGAAACCTTGAGGAGAGAGGTGCTGGAGTATGAGGAAAATAGATGGAAAGGGAAAGAAATTTAAGGAAGTGTTTCTGTGGGCCACGTGTCTCTGTTATAGCATTTGAGAATGCATATAAGGAACTTCAGTTATTTTGCGATGACTCTTGTTGCTGAGTGGTGATTCTTAACTCCACCATTGGTTGAGTCTTGACCGCAGGCATCGCAGCTTCAGTGGGATTATGGAACACCAGTGCACAGAAGCAGTACACGGTAACTGACAGTTAGACAACAGTCACATTGCCCCTTGTGTTTCTGGAAAGCCTGGGAACACAGGTGATCTGGCTCAGTTCATATCCTTGGGAGCTTTAGCACACAAGCAGACCCAGAGATACAGGCTTGGATCTGAATCCAGGAGGCCCAGCAGGAACGGACGGGAAAATTCATTTCTCTCAGAACGTCTCAGCACATGTTCATGAAAGCTCTATCTCTAGGGCCGTGTTCACTGTGCATTCAGGGAACTCTGCCCATTGTTTTTATGTCCATTTCTGTAACTGTCAGAACTCTGATCCCATTTTAAAATTTGCCTGAGTGCTTCCTCAAATGCAATGGATAATTTGCTTAACTATACTATTAGCATAAATTTGCATATTTATTTCATAATTAAAATGAGTAAGAATAAAAGGCTAATTACACCAAAAATTGCATGAGTCACCGTAATTAAAGCTGTAGAAAATAATTTTACTTATACATTTCAAAATCCTGAGTGATCTGTTATTCATCATCACATGCTCATTCTCATCTTACCTGTAGTGCATCCTGAATGCTAGGGTGGGAGGACTCCAGGTACGATGGAGCTGGAATTGGAAGGTGTTCTTGGACCTCAGGAAGACTAGAATCAGATGGAGGGAAGAAAGTCAATCCAATGGATTTGTGTAGAAATCACACCCAAACCAAATGGTATCAGGCACAAGTATCTTTGGTAGTATTGGCAAGGCTCTAGGTCACATGTGGGGTGGTGGGTTTATTCTTATGTTTCACAATCAAATATTATTATTGGGTTCATAATTGAATCAATATTATTGGATTACTTTAATGTCCTGAATATGACTACATTTTTTGAAGACGATAATGAGCAAATGTGTTTTTGAGTTTCCTTTTAACTTCTAATCCATCCTGCTTTTTGTCACCAAACAAGTCTTCCTAAAACACTGATTTTAACCATGTCATAGCCTGAACACAGTCATCAGTGACTCTACCTGTAGACAGAGTTCCACCTTCCTTACCTGGCATTTGAGGCTCCCAACTTGTTTTTCTATGTGTACTTTCTTCACAGACTCTTTCATTAAATAAGCTACCCTCACTGTCCTTGAATGTGATTTTCGTGTTCTTAATGCTGCACCTTTGCTCACACCATCATCCTCACCTCCCCTGATAATTCACATCAACACTATTAGGCACTTACTGTGTGTCGGACACTCTTTTTCACCAGGAAAAGAAAGAAATGGTCCTCATCCTTAATCTTTCCAGGCCCAGCTCAAATACATTCCCATTGATTGATTCATTCATTCGAGATGCAGTATATCTAATCTAGGACCCTGTTCTAGAAGCTGTGAGGGAAACGGGGGTTGAGTGAGAACCAGTTCTTTCCCTCCAGAGGCCCCAGGCTGGAACTCTCTTTGGTTCCCTCCATGAAACTTGATGCTCTCCTTTCCCCACTGAAACCCATGGAAATCCAGCCTTTCTCAGAATTTCTAATGGAACAAAGCAAAAACTGACTCAAGTGTTCCTTTTATTACTTGATTGTCTAAGGTTGGGCAAGATAGAGGAGGAAAGGACTCTATCTCATGGCATGTCCAGAAGAGGGCAGGGCCATCCCTGCAGTCAGGCCTCCTGGACCCTGGAGGTAGGAGGGGGACGATGGCCTCTAAGAGCGCTCTGAGACCAGGAGCCTGTGCTCCCAGGCCTGAAGGCTTTGCTTTCACTGTTCTGAGCTGCCACCCTGGCCACCTCCCCTCCACTGTGTGGCTGACTTTTCTCTGCCTTCTGCTGCCTGATGGGATCTCCCACTCCCCTCCACAAGGATCTGAGAGGGAAGGGTGCTGAGGAGAGGAGCGTGGAGTGGGCAGGCTCTTGATGCCAAGCCAAGAATCTGCATGGTTCATTTGAAACTTCTCAGTGCCCTTTATCCCTTCTTCTCTTTTATGTATAAGGTCGTCTTTCTCCCATACAGTTGTAAACCCCAAAGGGTAGGGACTGTATTCTGTTTCTTATTTATATCCTATAAGACAGTGACTCTCAAACTCATCAGAATCATCTGGGGAGTTTTAAAAACTTGATTCCTCCAGAAACCGTAAAGACCAAAGATTTTAAAATATCACCATACTAAAACAGAACGAAGCAAAAACCTTCTGTAAAGCTAAACAAACAAACTCATGAATCAGTCGGAAGAAATTATAAACAAGGGGAAAACAGTATTTGGAGCACAGATGGAAGACGCACTAATTTCTTTAATTTGCAACGAATGTCTATAAATAAGAAATATACAAACAACTCAGTCAATGCTGGGCCAGGAATCTGAACTGGCAGAACATGGAAAAGAAATACCAATGACCAAGTAACGTGAAGAGCTGCTCATCCTTCCTCAGAAGTAAAGAGATGCAAATCAGAACAATGCCAGCCCACTTTTCATGAATCTGATTAGCAAAAATTATGAAGTTTCATGATGCCCATTGTTATGAGAGTATGGAAGCAGATGCCAGTGAATGCAACCTTGGTGGATTTTGGCACCTGTGCGACAAGGTGGGGCGGTGGCTCTCACACCTGCTTGAGCTTCTAAATCACATGATGAACTTTTGAAAACATTGATTACCAGCACCCCCACCCCGTAGCGCCATAAGACACCCGTATGTAACTAAGGGCACCATTTGTGAAGTTCCAAATGGTAATAGAGACCAGACTAGGAAATTTCAACTAAAGGAATTTTGTCAACATACATCAACATTTTTAAAGCATGAGTAACCTTTGACCCAGCAATTCTACTGATAGGAGCCGACTCTGAAATTTCCCACAAAAGAGTGTCAATGTCAACAAGGATGGATGCCCATGGCAGCGTTATTTGTATAGCAAACAACCTCAGTGTCCATCAATAGGAACCTGGATAAATAAACTGTGGCACACTCTTAAATCTTTTAAAGAGATTTAGTAGGAACTCCATTTGCTGATATAGAGCAGTCTCTGAGTTATGTTGTGCAATGAAAAAATCAAGCAGCAGAACAGTATAAATGGTGTAATCCATTTTCCACACAGCTTTTAAAATGATACACCATATACTTTGGTAAATGCACAAATTCTTTTTCAATGGAATATCTACAAGAAGCCGATAACAGTGGCACCTTTGAGGGAAGGATGGGAAGATAGGTTCTTACTTTTCATTCAGTACTGCTTGATTTTCCTACTTTGTGCATTGACTACTTTTAGTGGAGAACTTCAGTAAGTGTCATCTGAATGGTGGAGTTATGGGACAATTTCGGTTTCTCCTTTAGAGTTTTCTGTAAAGGATATTCAAGAATTGAAGATTCTCAGGCCATATACCAGATACACCAAGTTTGGGTGGAGATGCTGGCATGGGACTCTAGAAATCAGCTTGTCGTGTGATTCTGCTCATCAGTCAGATTTGAGACTCACTGCAGAAGATTCTGGAAGAAAGATGCTCTCTTCTGTAGCTCAGGGGGTGTGAGGATGAGAGGGTGGGGTGGGTGGCTGCAGCCCTTTTGTTTCCATGAAAAGAGAACCTGAATGATCTTGTGCAACCTAAGGTCAAAGAAATGCATGGCTGGCAAGTAAACCAGAGAGGAACTTGTCCCCTGGTACATCAGTAGGCCACAGAATCATGCCTTTCCTGAAGAAGGACAGTCCTGTGTCTAGACTTTTCAGTTATGAAGCCAATACATCCTCTTTGTTGTTTAATGCAGCTTGAATTAGGTCTTTTGTCACATGCAATATTAAGAATCCTAACTGATAGACCTCCACTGAGACAAGCTGAGTATGTCTTTATCCCTTGCAGCCTGAAATTGCCTAATTTATAAAGTATTTCATGATGTTTGCAAGATAAACCCTTGTCTAGTGCCTTGGGCCACATCTGATTGCCTGCAATATTTCTGCCTCTGGAAATGAACTGTCAAACCAAGAAGTATGTCCTTGGAATGCATCCTCCACGTTAGCAAAAGAATTATGTGTTTTGTTTGCTCTTCATCATGTAACTCTTGAATAAATTTGGATGCAACAGATTAAGGGCATAACCAGGAAATATTTCTTGTGATGTAACTGATATCTGGGTTTGTTCACTTAATAATTTATTGGACAAATATGTGATGAGGGCTCACCATGAGCCGATACCTTGCTAGGCACTGGGTGGGTATACAGTGGCGAACAAAGCAGACATGTTCTCTGCCCTCATAGAGGTTGTAGGCTAATGGGAGAGACAGATATTAAACCAATAACCAATAATCACACAAACAAGAAATTTATGCATTTAGATAACTGCATGAAATAAAAGTCCTGAGTCCTATTTGAAAGTGTAACAGGAATTTCTAACCTCTATGAAGAGGCACAGGAGAGCTTGACTCAACTTGAGAGACTGAAAAGGCCAGTGTAGCCAGCGAAGTGCATGAGGGGCAGTTCTGCAGGAAGAAGGGCTGGAGAGTCAGATGGGGGTAGAACACAGGTGCCTTGCATCCATGTTAAGGATTTTGTATTTTATCCCAAGTGAAATGGACACCACTGAAGGCAGTGACATGGAGCAGGAGAGTGACGTAATCTGCATTGTGTTTTAAAAAAATATATCTTTGTCTATTGTGTAGCAAATGGATCAGAGAGGCCAATAGTAGAAACAGTGAGACCAGTTAGTGGGTGTTGCAGAAATCCAGGTGAGATTTTCTGAGGCTATTTGGATTCAGGTGATGGTGTAGAGTGAAGAGAGTGGAAGAATTTGAGACATATTCTTTTAGGCAGAATCCGGAAGGCTCGGGGAAGGATTGGTTATGTGTATGTTGGCAGGCAGGAGGGAGGGAGGAAGCTGTCCAGGAGAACCACCAGCTTTCTGACTTGAGTCATTTGACTGTCTGGGGAGGGACAGTGGGACTTTGAGAGTTCATTTTGGTTTTTATTTGTGCAGGCATATCATTTTGCCAGGAGAATTAGCAGTGCCATCTTCCTGTCACAACTAATTGACCATACCAGCTCCTTATTCAAGGTAGGCTTTCCTAAACTTGTCTGAAAGTCACTCCATCATGGGATAACAAGTCTCACTCTTCTTTTAGAAGAGTAAGAAAAAATAAGGGTGGGGCAGAAGCCAGTGCAACATTAGGATAATTGGAGCAGAGAAATTGGGCATGCAAGGTGAGAAAGTCTGGAGAATCAGCCCTTCCTTGAGACCCGACACTTTCTTAGCCTGGGCTCATTACTTCTCACGTTAACCTCTGCCCCCTGCAATGGCGTCCTCCTGGAGGCAGTGGGGGGTTGAGGGGGCAATCCTGGAGCCATAGTGCTTTTATTTTCAATTTTTTCAGGATTTGCATTCCCTTGATATATGAATACTAGACACATCTAGGATTTATTTTTAATTATTATCTTATTTTCAACAAACTGTAGTAACAGCTACATAAAATTTTTTTTTGGAAAAAAGGAAGAAAACATACTCATGATTCTATGACCCAAGTACAACAATGGCTTCTTTTTATTATTTTTATTTTGCGTATAACCTCCCAGTCCTCAGTACATTGATTCAGTTCACCAAATTCTTTTTTGTTTTTTTTGAGACAGAGTCTCGCTCTGTTGCCCAGGCTGGAATGCAGTGGCACAATCTTGGCTCACTGCAACCTCCGCCTTCCGGGTTCAAGTGATTCTCCTGCCTCAGCCTCCTGAGTAGCTGGGATTACAGGCGCCCGCCACCGCACCCAGCTAATTTTTGTATTTTTAGTAGAGACGGGGTTTCACCATGTTGGTCAGTACCAAATTTTTATTAAGCTCTTACTACATGTCAGGCATTGTTCTCAGCATCAGGGATACAGAAGTGAACAAAACAGACAAAAGTCAACAAGCATGCATATTTCAAATAGTTATAGTGTAATATGCCGTTTTCAATGAAATCTTTATTAATTTTAAATGTATTTACATTTTTCTTAGTTACCATTTAATGCTTGCATGTTACGCTAACATGTTAAGAATATAATGTGTTAAATCATTCATCAATGGGAACCCACAGGCTGTTTGCAAATAGGGACTAGGAATGCCATTTTACCACTGCATCCCCAGGCCCTAGCACAATGCCTGACAGACAGAAGGTGCTTGGCAAATAATAGCTGGAATGGGTCCTTGTTTCTAGTTTGGGAATAGCAACAATGCTGCAGTAATCATCTTTGTATCTGGAGGTTTTGGCTTATGTTGAATTATTTCCTGAAGACAGATCTTTTCAAACATTCCCACCAAAGTTCTAGTAGCAATAGAAAATGCACATTTGAGGGCTATAAACGGTGACTATAAAATATACATATACTGAAATATGATTAAAATGGTGGGTGTAGGAAAATGTTTGTAACCCACAGCGCTGAGTCCTTTCCACTCACTGCTGTGTACCCCTGGGGAGACCAACATCCTGATTTGACCTGCACGGCAGGTGTGAGATACATCCCTGGGAGTGGGGCCTGTCGGCCAAAGGCTATTCATCTTGATAGTTACTGCTGCACATTACCATATTGCTTCCCTAACATTTTACAGCTATTTTTTACGGCTACAAACATCATTGTGTGAGCAGACAAGTTTCAACTCAGTATCGCCAGAGCTGGTATTGTTAGGATTTGATTGTGTCTTCTAAAGACGTTGAAGCTTAAACCACCAGAGCTTTTCCATGTGACCTTATTTGGAAATAAGGTTTTTGCAGATGACCAAATTAAGATGAGATCATTAAGGTGGGTCCTAATCCAATACGATTGTTGTCCTTATAAAAAAGGGGGAAATTTGGACGCAGAGACAAGTGTGCAGACAGGGAGGGCACCATGTGCAGATGAAGGCAGAGTTGGGGTGAAGCCTCCATAAACTGAGGAGCACAGAGACTGCCTGTGAAGCCCCAGAAGCTGGAGACAGAGGCCTGGGGCTGAGGCTGCCTCAGTCCTCAGAAGAAACCAGCCCTGCCCTCACCTTGATCTTGGGCTTCTGGCCTCCAGGATTGTGAGACAATATATTTCTCTTGTTTAAGCCTCTCAGTTTGTGGTATTTTGTTATGGAAGCCCTAGCAAACTAATACAGATGTTTTATACAAACACTTTTTTTTTTTTTTTTTTTTACAACCTGGTAGGTATCAAATGACCCCTCAAGCCTGCTTTGTTTTTGATTTCATAACTCGAGAGAACACACATTTTCCTGTGAGTTTATTTGCTTATTGAACTTCTACTTGACTGTGTCTTTCCTGGGATGGGGTCTGTCTCCACCAGGAATGTGCCTGGGTCAGTATGTGCTCATTAAATGCAGAATTAAGAATCCACTAATAGCCTAACTGAATGTGATTCAATAAAATATGCCTGACCAAATAAAGTACACTCTTTAATACTAACATTTCCTGTTAGCACCCGTGATTACTCTGGATTTGCTGAAACAAGAGCCGGGAGACAGTTCCTCAGAGATCATTACTCTGCCCACACCATCGAGACAGATCTGTCCAGGAGTGTGAGCTCATTATGTGTCTGTCTTGTCCTAAGAGATGGCACAATCCTTTAGGGAAGGTCGGGGAGGGATTTACTCACGTTCTTAATCTCCATGCCAGCAGTGCCTGGCACACAGTGGAGGCTCCATACAAGCTTGAGATGTGAGCATGGGATAGAAAATTGCATCTGCTTCTGAGAATGTGAAAGGGGCGGCCTGAAAACTGACCCTATATTATTAGTTCGGGTACTAATGGTAGTGGCCACAGTAGACAAACTTTCAAGTCTCAGGTTTAGATCTCACTCTCAAAGCCTGATGTGGGTGAGGTGGCTCTCCACTTTCTTGCAGTTACTCCTCTGCAGAGGATGAGAGAGATGGAGGCCTCCAGGACAGGGAAAGAAAGAGATGGAAGAGCCAGGCTAGCTCTTAATGACCTCAGCCTGGGCGGGAGCCCGAAACTGCTGCTCAGATTTCGTTGGCCACACTAGTCCTGCAGCCCCAACCTAACGTGGCGGGAGGAGGGGGACAGGACAAGAGGTGGAGGAGTGTAGGTGAGTGTTGTCTCTGGCACTGTTTTACTGAACAGCAACTGGCCAGATGAGTGTATTTGTGCAGGTGTAAGGATGTTCACAATGGAAATCTCTTTAAAAGGAGCTTTTTTAAAAAAAATCAGCGTTTTCATCCAGGAGAGAAAAGTGAAAGATGGTTTGCTTTCGAAATGCCAGGAGTCTCCTTGAGAAAACTGGGCCTGCGGTGTCTGGACAGAGGCTAAGGGTTCCCAGTGACGGGGTTGTTGGAGGCTGGGAGGAGTTCCCTGGTGGTGACCTTGCTTGGCAAGGAGGGACGGCTTCCAGTTCGGAATGTCAGGCTACGCTTCCACACCTTCTCAGCACTCAGGCTGAGGATCCTGGATGCATTTCCAATTCCAATGTCTTTTGAAATCTGTCTTTTCTCTCTGAAATAAATGACCAGCATTGATGAGTAAAAGCTTACTGTTTTCACTTATGGCTGTCAGTCATTTCTAATTATGGCTCCAACCTGGATGTCTTTTTACAACTCACTTCACCAGGAGGGGACGATGGTCTGAACAGCAGCGCGGGGTCTGGGTCTTGCTGCACGAGCTCAGCACCAAATTTATCCCTGGTTTGCTTCTCCAGTCCCACTGAACAAGGCATCCGTGATCCTTGAGTCTAAAAGTGATAGTAGTGGCCTGTTTCACAATTTTGTCACAAGGCTAAGACTCATACAACTGGAAGTGACGACAGTTTCTACAACTTAAGTGCCTGTTTCATGGATAGCCCAGTGCTAATGATTTACATGTTATTTCTAAATCTTACAAAATCAGGATTATGATCACGCCTACTTTACATGTGAGAAAAATGGAAGCTTTGGGAGGTTAAAGATATAGGCCGGGTGTGGTGGCTCACACCTGTAATCCCAGCATTTTGGGAGGCTAACGTGGGTGGATAACCTGAGGTCAGGAGTTTGAGACCAGCCATACGTAACATGGTGAAACCCCATTGCTACTAAAAATACAAAAAATTGGCCAGGCGTGGTGGTGTGCTCCTATAATCCCAGCTATTCGGGAGGCTGAGGCAGGAGAATCACTTGAACCTTGGAGGCGGAGATTGCAGTGAGCCGAGATTGTGCCACTGCATTCCAGCCTGGGCAACAAAGCGAGACTCTGTCTCAAAAACATAAAAATAAAAATAAAAGAATAAAAAGAGAGCAAGGGAGGAGAATAGTAAGAAACATTAGAAGAGACATACCTTCATGAGGTGCTATGGACTGAAGGCTGTGTCCTGTCCCCTGCCCCAGAATTCATGTGTTGAAATTCTAACCCCCAGTGTGATGGTGTTAGGAGGTGGGGCCTTTGGAGGGGATTAGGTCATGAGGGTGGAGCCTTCATGAATGGGGTTAATGCTCTTAGAAAAGGGACCTCAGAGAGCTCTCTTGCCCTCTTTCTGCCATATGAGGAGCCAAGAAGATGGCCGTTGTATTAGTCCATTCTCAAGCTGCTATAATAAAGACATGCCCAAGACTGGTTAATTTATAAAGGAAAGAGGTTTAATTGACTGGTGTTCAGCACAGCTAGGGAGGCCTTAGGAGACTTACAATCATGATGGGAGGGGAAGCAAACACATCCTTCTTCACATGGTGGCAGGAAGAAGAACTGCTGAGCAAAGGCAGAAAAACCTCTTATAAAGCCATCAGATCTCATGAGAACTCACTCACTATCATGAGAACAGCATGGGGGTAACCACCCCCATGATTCAATTACCTCCCACAGGGTCCCTCCCATGACATGTGGGGATTATGGGAACTACAAGATGAGATTTGGGTGGGGACACAGCAAATCATATCAGTTGTCTACAGCCCAGAAGAGAGCCCCATGCTGGTGCCCTGATCTCAGACTTCTACCCTCTAACACTGTGGGAAATAGATTTGTTTGTAAGTCCTCCAGTTTACAGTACTTTGTCATAACAGCCCAAACTGAATAAAACATGGAGTTACCTTCTAGTCAAGTTAGGAATTCTTGACTCAGGTCAAACATGGCCACCCTCACATACTAGGTACTTTACAGATCTTCGTGAGGGTTAGCATAATGATGAAATGTTAGATCATTCTGTCACAGACATGTCCTGTGAAGCAGTCCAGAGCTGTTCTGGTCAGCACAGCCTTGGCACTTTTTCTTGGCACTCAGCAATCAGAACTCACTCGGTCAGGGCCACAGCCTCACTCAATCTCCATAACAGTAACGTGAGGAGGGCACTGTGTTTAACAGAGTTTCTAATTTACAATGTCTTAACTAATATAGCTATTTATCACCTAACTTAACAGGAAGCGTGGCGGTAAGGGATTCCACAATTGTGTCAGCAGTTCAACAATGCATTGGCATTGCTGAGACTCTTCGGGTCACTCACTGTGACAAGATGACCCCTGCAGGGTTGAGCGTCTCACTCGCATGTGAAAGCATCCATCTCCCGGGCAAAACCTGGCCTTCTCTTCCAGCTTACTGGCCAAATCAGGTCATGTAACACCCTGGACCAACACCTGACTGAGGGAAGGAAATTGTTGCAAGGATTCAGGGCAGGCATGATTCATTGCTACAAAGGACCCAGCTCTGAGAGCAAGGAAGGACCATAGCTACCCTAGAGCACCTGTCCACAGGGCCTGCCACAGGTGTGTTCCCAACATATGCACAAGTTAGTGTGGGTAACAGGGGCAGAGAGGTATGGACACGCAGCCTCGATGCATGGGGGGGATGATACAGAGCAACTGTGCTGTGTTGTTTGAGCCAGTCTTCAAAGATAAGTAGAAGTCTGTCAGGAGGATGTGGAGGGTGTGTATGTGTATGCATGCACACGTGTGTGGTGTGTAGAAAGAAAGTAAAGGGAGAGGTGATCTAAGCGGAAGGACCTGCTTGTGCAAAGTCATGGCTGCATTCATTTATTATAACCATGCATGGAGTGGAGTGGCAGAAGGTGAAGCTGAACAGGTGTGTCAAGGCCAAATGATGAAGGGTTTTCCAGATGAGATAGGGGAGGGCCGGGAGCAAAGAAAAGGGGACACAGGAGGTTACCTTATCTTGGTTACCCAGTGCCTACTATTGGCTGCTGCAGGTAGCTGTGTTTCTCACTTAATCCTCCAAGTAACTGAGTGAGATGGTGCGTTAGTTGGCTTGTGCTGTCATGACAAATTAATATAAGCTAGTAGAAAGGCTTAAACAACAGAAATTTGCTTCTCAGAGTTCTGGAGGCTGGAAATCTGAGATCAGGGAGCCAGCACGGTTGTATTCTGGTGAGGGCTCTCTTCCTGATTTGCAGGCAGCCACCTTCCTGCTGTGTCTTCACAAGGTAGGGAGAGAAAAAGAAAGAGAAGAAAGAGAAAAAGAAAAAGAGAAAGTTCTCTTCCTCTTCTTATAAAGCCACACTCCTATCAGATGAGGGTCCCACTCTGTGACCTCGTTTAACCATAATTATCTCCTAGAGACCCTATCTCCAGAGAGAGTCACATTGTGGGTTAGAGCTTCAACATATGAATCTTGGGAGGACACAGTTTAGTCCATAGCAGACCAGGATTCCCATTTTATATGTGAGAAGACTGAGGCTCAGAGAGGCAACTACTTGTCTGAGGCCATCCTGTCGTCACTGGTGGATCTGAGCATCAAGGCCCCATCTGCCCAATGTCAGGGCAGGTGCAGTGGCTGCATGTCAGCACCTATAACTTCAGGCCATTTTTGGGGTTCCCAAGATTTGCGGAGGTGCCTCAGGCAAGAGCGTGTGTTTGGTGGTAGTTATGGGGAGTGAGAGACTGGGAGGGTGGGGTTTGAGGCTTTTCAGCCTGGGCTGCCAGGGAGAGCTCTGCCATCGTGCTTCAAGCACATAAACTCCACTTTGATTGCTTTTATTGGTTAGGATTTGGCATAAAATTCTCTTTGATACAGTCTGTGAAGGATGGGCCTGGAACCTGGTGTCTTGACCTCAGTCAAGGACCTTCTCCAAGACAGGTCCTGGAGTCCCAGGAGGGTACTGTATTAGTTTCTCAGGCTGCCTTTAAATATGACAGCACAACAACAGAATTTATTCTCTTACAGCTCTGGAGGCTAGAAGTCTGAAATCAAAGAGTCATTGGCAAAGTTGGTTCCTTCTGGAGGCTCTGGGGGAGAATCTCTTCCATGCCTTTCTCTTAACTTCTGTTGGCTCCAGGCATTCCTTGGCTTGTCTCTGTCTTCATGCTCACGTGGCCTTCCCCTCTGGGCTCTCTCCTCCATGTCTCTGTATCTCAAATCTCTTTCTCCTTTCTCTTATAAGGGCACCAGATGACCTCATCTCAAGATCTTCAGCTTAATTACACATGCAAAAATTCTGTTTCCAAAAAGGGCTACGTTCACAAATATTGGGGATTAGGACTTGGACATACCTTTTTGGGGGACATGATTCAATCATTGCAGTTGGCCAATTCCAGTTTACCAAAGACAAGACTAATGTGGCTGATCAGAAAGGAGTATTTACTATTATCTGTACCCTCTGGCCCGCTATGGAGTCACTGCCTAAAACAGTAATTTATCTCTATGACCGAGGATCTCACTGTCACTAGCAAGTTCTTCTGACCTCCTGGTTGGGTAGGGATGAATAATATGGCAGCAGAGGAGAGAAGCACATCATGGCGGACTTAGCACATGACACTTTAATTGCAGGTTGGTTCTCTCACCTCCCAAGTCAACCTCCCTCCTGGTATCACACTTGAACATTACCCAGCACCTGGTCCTTGCTGAGACAAGAACCTGAAGTGAGAGAACAACAAGGAAATTTGATAAAGAGAAATGAGATCTTTAACTGAGTCCCAAATTGCTTTTCTGGATGCATCATCAAATAAAATATGAAATGGAAAGGGCTGTGCTTTTAGGCAGGCTGAGACATGCCTTAAAATATGAAGTGGGCTGCTTAATGTGGGCAGAAGGAGGACTTGAAAGGCCCCCCAGGAGGAAGCTCAACCAGTCTTGGCTTCACTTGGCAGGGCCAGTGAGACCACAGGAAGTCCAGGGGCCGGTGACAGGCAGGACGCATGACAGCCCTGTGAACAAAAGTTCTCTGAAAAGGAATTTGGGGTAAAGAGACTTTATTCCAGTGAACAGTTTGCAAACCAGAGAGATGCAGGCTTCCCTGTAAAACAAAAGTGCATTCCGGAGATCAAAGGGAGGGTTCAGGTTTTATAGTTGAGTAGTTCCCACCCAGGCTCCTAATCAGGCCCACTTATGCAAATGAAGGATTCATAGTTGTTTAGTTTTGATTGGTTGATGCAGCTGAGTTCTGACTGGCTGATACAGCTGATCCCTGGTAGGTCGATGTGGTTGAGCCCTGAGAAGTTGATAGGTGAGCTCTGAGAGTCCCAAAGTTAAACTACAGTGTGGATTTTTTGGAGAACTCCAAACACGTGTAACCTGTAGTCAGCAAATGACTTGATGTAAAATTTAGGCTCAGTTAGTCACGTGGAATCCATCTTGAAGAACTGGCTCTTTCAGGTTCACATTTATTCACATTCCCCCCCTCAACTGAAACCTGTTCGCAGATGGCACTGATGATTGAATACGTTGATTGCATTCCATCACAGCACCAGGGTGGTTGGCTGTCTACTCCAGGTTCTTCTAGTCTTGTGCAGGGATACTAGTGGCAGGGCAAGTAGCCAGCTGAGCAACTAGAGCCATTTACTTATGAGAGGCCCTCAAGTACCTGTTAAGTGTGAATCAAAGTCTCTTGGGTTAAGTTGGTTCCAGTTTCCAGCTGGAGGGAGTTTAAGGTATCAAGGTGTTGGGTCAGCATGATTCTGGTGGGAGTCTCTTGAAGACACCTGTTAAAACAGGCTAGAACAATTTTAAAGAGGAGCCAAATGCTTAGCCCAAATATGTGAAGGATCATTAAGACTCACAGGGCAAAAGAAATCCAATATTGGGAGGAGCCAGGTGAAAATATCTGGAAATTGGAAACTTACTCCAGTAAGTCCCAACCAAGAGGCTTTCTGAAGATGTACCTTTCAGAGACTTGGCCAGCTTTAGGATCTTAGATGTCTCTAATTCGACCTCATTAGAAGTGTTTACCCATGTGCGGTAGGGAATGTCAGCAACAGCACAAACACCACACTGTGCAACAAGGTGCTAGACTAAAGCAATGCAGTTGTCTAGGACCACCCAAGTGAGGGGAATCTAGGGACCTCTGTTGTGCCCTGATGGCTCAGGTGCTGGAGTGGGAAATTCTGTTAATAATGTGAGAAAGGCTTCTGATTATATATTTATATAAATAAATATATAAAAAATAAATATATATATTATATATGTATTTCAAACAGGGCCTAATCCAAACCAAGACTCCAGAAACCCTCCTAACCTAGCTCCTTCAGTAGGTAAAAAAAAAAATTGTTTTACCCTCCAGGTAAATTGCATCCTTCAGAGTGCCCACAACTACCATCATAATCTGAGGGGTCACCACCTATTTGGATTGTGCCCAGCAGTGTTTTACAATGACCTGTGATTCTGTGTAAGTACTTTTAAACTTTTTGACATCTTTGACAGGTTTTTCTAGGATCAAAATCCTAAATTATCTATAACCTAAAATTAACTTGAGGATTTGGAAGTTGGGCCCCTGGAGAGCATCGAAGAATTTCTCATTTTGTGGCGATATCAAATGATCGGGCTTATTTGATAAATCTTACTGGAATCACTGTCAAATAAGAAACGGTGTTTAACGTCCTTTAAGTTACATTTGTGTAAATGTGTTAGTAAAATGTGTTCTAGCCAGGTGTGATGGCTTATGCCTGTAATTGCAGCACTTTGGGAAAACAAGGCAGGAGGATGCTTGAGCCCAGGAGTTCAAGACCAGACTAGGCAACAAAGTGAGACCCCCATCTCTACAGAATATTTAAACATTCACTGAGTATGGTGGCGTGTGCCTGTGGTCTCTGCTACGTGGGAGGCTGAGGCAGGAGGATCACTTGAGCCTAAGAGATCAAGGCTATAATGAGTCATGTTTGTGCCACTACACTCCAACCTAGGTGACAGATGGAGACCCTATCTCGAAAAAAAATTTTTTTAATATGTTCCAAAATCAGATGCGATTTCTACAACTCCAACATCTTGTGATATGCATTATCAGTCATGATTATAATTATTTTAAATTTTTGTATGCCGCAGAAAAACTAAATTTCCTTATCAGTTGTAAATGCTCATTAGTTTTTGCTGTTGTTGTTGTTGGTGGTGGTGGTGGTGGTGGTGGTGGTGGTGAGACAGAGTCTCGCTCTGTCGCCCAGGCTGGAGTGCAGTAGTGCCATCTTGGCTCACTGCAAGCTCCGCCTCCCGGGTTCACGCCATTCTCTTGCCTCAGCCTCCCGAGTAGCTGGGACTACAGGCACCCGCCACCAGGCCCAGCTAATTTTTGTACTTTTAGTAGAGATGGGGTTTACACTGTGTTAGCCAGGATGGTCTTGATCTCCTGACCTCATGATCCACCCATTTTGGCACTATATCTCTTGATAACTCACTCACTCACCATCCCTAAAACAGCACTGAGCAGATGGTCCTAAACCATTCAAGAGAACTGTGTCCCTATGATCCAGTCACCTCCCACCAAGCCCTGGGGATTACACTGGGGATTACAACTCAACATGAGATTTGATAGGGACACAGATCCAAACCATATCACCTGCCTTTAAGAGTTTCCAGCCTTACAGTAAGTAAGTAAAAATTGTCCCTTCCTGGCAGGTCCAAGAACCTGAAAACTGTAAGTAAAATCTAAAGCCTGGCTTGGTTTGGTTTCTTAGCCTTAGGAAGTTAAGAAATTTGAGATTCCTATATGATCAGTATGGAGAGAAAAGTGATGTATCTGGGGAAAATTTTCATACACCTGTCATTAGACTGTAGTCCCGTGAATTTTTTTTTTTTTTTTTTTTTTTTTAAGATGGTGTCTCGCTCTGCTGCCCAGGCTGGAGTGCAGTGGCACAATCTCGGATCTTGACTCTGCAACCTCCACCTCTAGGGTTCAAGCGATTCTCCTGCCTCAGCCTCCCAAGTAGCTGAAGTCAAAAGACTTCAAAAACACAGAAAGTTACATGGATATAAAAACCTTAAACTTTGTAAAGCTCTTTTATTCTAAGTCATAAAATACTCAATAACGACAACATACAAAACAGAAAATTATCTTGGTCAAACACATATTTGTTTCCTAAGCCAATTACCTAAAAGGCAACGAAAAGAAAACCTCCTGCAATGTGATCGCTTCTCCTTACAGGAAGCCCATTAAGATAACCTGGAAGTTACACCTGATAAAAATGGGACTTGAATTTAATCAGGCATAGGAAGGGTGTGTCCAGCGTTATGGCTATGAGTATACACCATATTATAGAGGAATGTCAACAACAGAACTGGTACCTTGAGTGGGTGAGTATGTGGTTCTTATTAACAGGATAGGGGTCTGTTTTTTTTCCAGTCAGAAGTGCTGCAGGAGCATAGGCACATGGTGTGGGTGCCCCAGGAGGGACACCTCACACAGTCAGGAGCAGTGCAGGGAAATTTCGTGTGGAGGAGTTGTCTCAAAGATGGACAGGGGGCCAGGCACGGTGGCTCACATCTGTAATCCCAGCACTTTGGGAGGCTGAGGCAATCTGATCACTTGAGCCCAGGAGTTTGAGACCAGCCTCACCAACATGGTGAAACCCCATCTCTACTAAAAATACAAAAGTTAGCTGGGCGTGGTGGTGGGTGCCTGTAATTCCAGCTACTCAGGTGGCTGTGGTGGGAGAATCGCTTGAACCTGGGAGGCAGAGGCTGCAGTGAGCTGAGATTGTGCCACTGCACTCCAGCCTAGGTGTCAGAGTAAGACTTTCTCAAAATCAAAACCAAAACCAAAATATAGTGTAGGAAGTTTTCTGGTGAATGGAAATTCAGGCACATTAAGAAAAGCCCAAAGTACAGAATCAGGCTGTGCTGGAGAAAACACTACTTTCTAGACCTTCAAGATACACATTTTAGCATCAGGCCATAATGACAGAGTTTGAACCAGAGAAAAGGTTAAAGGAGCTGATGAAAAGTTGAAGGAGAGGGTTAGCACTTAGCCAAGTAAAAAGATATACTTTTTCAAGGGTAGAAAGGAGAGCTGTATTTCCAATCTGAAACTAGGGAAATTAGATAGCTTTCAAGAAGAAATGTGGCAGAATTAGAAACTTTATAGTTTAAAGGATGACAGTTAAAGAAATAGATTTCAAAAATAAAATAAAAACCTCTTGCAATTTTACTAAGAACACATAAATATTTTCAGAAAACCTTGTTCCAACACAGGGGATCAAATTTTTAAATTCTACATTAGTACATTTCTAATATCAAAACTCAATCCTTAGAAAGAACTATAAACAATTTTCTTCCAATTGTAGCCAAACTGACCACACTGAACATTCGTTTTATAAACTTTCTTTTCATAAACCTTATCATGATTTACTTAGATCACGTATGACATGCTTGGACTTTCCACTTTGTCCAATGCTTCCTTTTTCTTAAATAACAAGTCATTTTACTGTAGGACAAAAATGTATTGCACAAGACTCTCATACAAAATTATTCTCTTATTAGCCTTCGTTTCTAAAAACGCATCCTCATTTCCGTATACACTTTGCATATAGAAATGTTTTTTCTTATATCTAAATTACAATGGTAACTCTTAGTAACCTTAATTTTTAATAAAAACTCCAGGAAATAAGTATGTTAAGGTGTCAGATATGTACTATTTGTGGGTACACATTTTATAATTTTTAGAAACATAAGCTTTCTAACAGAACAATTTTTAAATGTGGAGCAGGACGTTTACTAACAAATCTAAGTAGCTTCTTTTCTCTGAAATAATAAGCCAAAAGTATATAAGCCTAAACTGATATTCAGCAATCAATGTCATAGCATTAACTTCTTTGGAAATAATCTAGATATTTAATGAATATCTATCATTTAATTTAGCTTAGCAAAACTCTAGGGGAAGAGTTACTAAAGAGATTTGAGAAACCTTTCCATGTAAACATATTACAAAACATCCATTATCAAAAGTTCATTTACTAAACTTTCATCCCATTTACAAACATTTAATTCATTTACTTAATGTATTTAGAAAACTTCGTAAGACACTACAAGAATCTAGCAACTATCCCAAGCTAAATTTTCTATCAACCAGTTTTATATTACTCTCTGCCAGGCAAGTATCATAAAAGCAGGAACCCTAAAGTGAAATCCATGCATACTTTGCTGATACCTCAGAAGATACAGCCCCATCAAACCAACAATATTAGACTAGTCCCATCTGCCAAAAGATTGCTAAGTTACATGAATTTGAAAAGCAACTGGGCTCATTTGTTTAATATTCTAGTATTCATTTATTTATAAACCAATTTGGTGTCATATAGACCAGTGGTCCACAACCTTTTTTAGCACCAGGCACTTGTTTCATGGAAAGCAATTTTTCCACAGATGGGGTGGGGGATGCTTTTGGGATGAAACTCTTCCACCTCAGATCATCAGGCATTAGATTCTCATAAGGAACCCACAATCTAGATCCCTCGCATGTACAATTCACAATACAGTTTTTGCTCCTATGAGAATCTAATGCCACTGCTGATCTGATAGGAGGTGGAGCTCAGGCTGTAATGCTCGCTTACCCACTGCTTGCCTCCTGCTGTGCGGCCCAGTTCCTAACAGGCCACAGACCAGTACCAGTATGTGGCCTGGGGGTTGGGAACCCCTGATGTAGACAATATACAGACATGTATACATATCTGTACATAAAACTGGAGAGAGACACAAATAAAGACCTTATAGCTTTAATTTTAAAATTTTAGCTATGAGTCAGGTAAAACCCACTAGTTTAAAAAGACAGTTGGACTCAAACAGTACCTCTGTAAAGGGAACAAGCTGAAGTTTATCTGTTCCACATGGCTGAAGCCCTTACAGAATTTTAGAGAAAACAGAGTAGCAAGCAGAGAGAGAATTCAAGCGTCTCAAGAAGTCTGGGGGTATTAGAGAAGGACCAAAATGGATGCTAAATCTACACAAAATGACAGGAATCATCAGAGGATTCCACAAGGAAATACACAGACAAGTCCAGAGAAAATGTAGAAACTTTTTCAAAATAACAGTTGAAAGAGTGAAAGAGGACGGAGGGAGTGAAGGATAAAGCAGAGGTGGCAAAAAAAGGTGCAGAGGATGGCAGAGTGGCAGGAACGGGGGTTAGTGGGAGATTTTTATTTTTATTTTTATTTTTTTTTTTGAGATAGAGTCTCACTCTATCACCCAGGCTAGAGTACAGTGGCACAATCTTGGCTCACTGCAATCTCCACCTTCTGGATTCAACCAATTCTCCTGCCTCAGCCTCCCGAGTAGCTGGGATTACAGGTATGTGCCACTATGCCCAGCTAATTTTTGTATTATTAGTAGACAGGGGGTTTCACCCTGTTGGTCAGGCTGATCTTGAACTCCTGACCTCAGGTGATCCACCTGCCTCGGCTTCCCAAAGTGCTGGGATCACAGGCATGAGCCATTGTGCCCAGCCGAAGAGAGATCTTTCAAAGACATTTAACAACTTTGGCTTCAGTCTCCTCAGGGCTAATCTGTCTTTCTGCTTCATTAAGATACTCAGTTTGGAATTATTTTATCTAAGAAAGGCAATGGTAACCTCTTCATTCCATTTAGAACTTTCAACACGCCAACTGGGCTTCTCATAGCTTCTGGTAAATTCAGTGTCTTTGTTCTAATTGCGTATGCATATAGGCAAGTCTAGGAATTCAAAACAGCCCCCCCACCCCCCGCCTTTTTTGTTTTACCAACAAAGTTTAAGATTATCCTGGGTAACTTTTGTCCAGAGACTGAGCCAATTACAACTCCCTGGAACATAATTTTTGCTCATAATGCCATTAAGTGCATTCACATTGTTGTGCAATCTTCACCACCGTCTACTTTCAGAGCTTTATCTTTCCAAACTGAAACTCTGCACCTGTTAAACAGTAACTCCCCATTTCCCCCTCTCCCCAGCTCCCTCTTCAACAATTTGCAAATAGCTGGTTGACATGGTGCTTGCTGGGCTTAAGATGAAAGGCCTTACAAGCAGCTGTGTGAAAGCAAGATCATGAGGCAGGTAGAGAAGGGCATCAGGGTTCCCTCCTCATATATTGCTTTCCTCACCAACCCAAAGCACGGCCCTGCTAGTACACCTGCGCCCATCCCCTGCCAGCCCACCCTGTTAGAATTCAGCCATGCCTCTGCTGCTCGGACAGGAATTGTAAAACGGAAGGAAGAAAAGGCGGCCTGTCATGTCATGGTATCTGTCATTGCCTAAGAGAAGAGCAGCATTTTAAAAGCGGAATAGCATAGCAACGTATCCCAAGCAATCTTTTTTTTTTTTTTTTTTTCTTTAATATCACAGCGGGTCTCACTGTCTGAAATAGCCCATCCATGCAGTTAATGCTTTGGGGAGGAGCTGACAATGTGCTCTTTTTCCACAAAAGCCATTGTCATTTCCATGTCCTCAAATTCAACCCTCACATTCTACCAAGAAGGAAACTGCTGTGGGTTGGTGTTCCTCAAGTTTCGGATCCATTTAAGTTTCTGCTATGATCAGCGTGGTTCTGCAGCATCAGAGGATTTAAAAATCTGGACTAGGGTATACAGATGCGGTCCACTTGGGGACCTTCATGGGAATAAATTAAATACAGGTTCTACTGGAAACACAGCTTCCGTGTTCACAAGATGCCTTCAGGTGTGCTGAAGAGTCTGACTTGGTTCTTTTTACCTCATGGGCTTCCCAGGCTGAGAATCTTCATGCTCTCTTAATAAAACAAACAAAATGGGAGTGGGTGGATGCTGATTCAAGGAGAGCCATGTTTCCAACAGTGAGAGGGCTCAAACTTTGGTCACAAGTTTCCGTCATTGTGTGGAAAGCACTGGGAAGGTAAGAGTCGTGCCTCTCCCTTCGTGGTAAGCCCAAGGGCCTGGCACTTTGCTACCACATAGAGTGAAGATGTTTGCCAGTGGCTGAATAAGTGAAGAAACAGATCACACTGCTGCTCCACGAGTGTAGTGTTCAGTGCATTGTGAAATGAATGAAGGCCAGTGTTCATGGCACACCATTCATTCCACAGAATTTTAAATTTCAGGAGCAGAATCAGAGAACAAGGGAGTATGGGCTGCTACTTACCCCAAAGCTGCCTCATCTGCCATCATCTGTGACTTGGGATTTCCCAGATGCATGTTGTGGATCCCAATGTCTGTGTGTAGGGTGGGGCTGGGGGGAAGGTGGGGGAAGGGATCCTAACAGGAGGGACCTCTTGGCCACACCAACTATGAACATTAAAATGGTTTTTAAAAGATGCCTAGGCTGGGTGTGGTGGCTCATGCCTGTAATTCCAGCACTTTGGGAGGCTGGGGTGGGTGATCACCTGAGGTCAGGAGTTCAAGACCAGCCTGGCCAACCACGGCCAACATGGTGAAACCCCATCTCTACTAAAAATACAAAAATTAGCCAGGTGCAGTGGTGGGAACCTGTAATCCCAGCTACCTGGGAGGCTGAGGCAGGAGAATCGCTTGAACCCAGGAGGCGGAAGTTGTAGTGAGCCAAGATCATGCCACTGCACTCCAGCCTGGGTAACAGTGAGACTCCATCTCAAAAAAAAAAAAAAAAAAAAAAAACCTAAAACAGTGAACCTGCATCATGAAGTGGCCCCAAAATCAAAGGAGAATGCAAACTCTATGGAGGGGTTTGGGTTTTTTTTTTACTGCTGTATTCCCAATGCCTAGAATGTCTGGCATACAGTAGGTGCTTAAAAATATGATTTTGAATGAATGAATGAGAAGCTCCTGCTATAAGTGCTGGGGTTAGCATTACACAGGAAGCTTACATCTTACTACCTTTGAAAAATCTTTAGCGTCACCTCTGTTGAAGTTGTAGATGAGAAAACACAGCATTCAGCCTCTGCAAGGGAAGAAAAAACTGCCTCAGGAAGACTTCCCTCCCCTACTAGCCCCAATCAAGTCTTCAGATGAGACTGTAGCCCAGCCAATATCTTGTTTGCAACCAAAGAGGGATCCCCTCTCTTTCAGGAGAGACCTTGAGTGTCTCTTGTAATGCCTGTATTGGATGTTTTTCATCTTTTTTGATGCTGAGGATTTGAAACCCCTTGATAAGTCTGAAGAATTCCTTGCCATATGGAACCGTGTGGGAGGGAGAGTCTGTTTTCTGCCATAGTAACTGAAATAACCAAATGCTTGTTTTCCACAGCAGAGACTGTTAGCTGACCAATAACCCCACGTTCTTTTTTTTTCCTCCCTGAGGCACACAGCCAGGTTACAGCCTCCCTTGCAGTTGGGCCATGTGACTGAATTCTAACCAATGGCATAGAGCCACCTTTGGGCCCGGCCAATAAAACCTCCCATGCATGGCCATCTTTCTCGCATTTTCTGGATGTCTTTACCCTGGGCAGCCTTAGGAGCCATACGTTGAAGATGATCCCTTACATCTCTGTAAGATGGCATAGATTTGAGGGATTCCCCTACCCCATGGCTGGGCATTCTGTGAGATTCTCAGCCAGGATCAATTTCTGTTGCTTGCAACAAAGAACCCAGACTTATACACTGTCAACACAAAGCATCTGTCTATAAAGAAGTTATTTTACAGGTAAATTCAATTGTTAGCCCAGAATATGGTGATCACTGTAGCTGGTCATAGTTTACCCAGCCCTTATGGAAATTGTTAATACAACGCCATTGGCTGTTAGCTGTGACGTGTGGCCTGGAATTAATTCTGACTTTGAAAAGCCTGTTTACAAGGATAACAGGCCATATGTCAACTACTTTAGACTGGCTCCCTGGAGAAGAGAAGGGAAGTAGAGATGCGGGAAGAAGGAGAAAAGTAAAATAATAATCAAAAGGGGAAAAATCTAATTTTAACAATATACTATGAATGCATAGTTCCTACTATTCATCGGTCATATATCCAAGTATTTTTTTTTTTTTTGCAATAACCATTTTACCCTTACAACAGGCTTGCAGTGGTAGGCACCATTGCTAACCCTAGTTAACATAGAGATGCCGCTAAGGCCACATGGCTGCTAAGTGGTAGAGCCAGGGTTTGAGCGAAGCAGTTCTTAGTCGCGGCCGCGCTGACAAGGAAGAACCGAGGAATCTGACTAACTCAACTTTCTCTGCCCTTGAAGCACAATCAAGACAACTAAAAACAACTAAGAAAATAAAATAAAAGCAGTCATGCTTGGCAGGGCACTTGACATAATTTGAGTAAGGCACTTAATTTTCCCTCCAATAGCACCGAGAATCGTGATTTCATAGGTCATGTCAGGTAAAGAACTTGATTGTGGGAGCTTCTTAAAATGGCCTGAGGCGTTCCGGCTGCCTGACCAATCTGGCTGCAGCCTGAGGCTCTGCCTCAGTTTTCTGCAGTACCCAGGTTGTCAGAGCCAAGGATCTCTGCAAATCGCCTTTGTTTATGGGTTGAGCTGGCCAAATATGTGGACAGGAAGCCTGCCCGAAGGGTATTCGCGTGGCTCATCACTTTCCAATGAAAAGGCTGAAAGAGGGGGGTGAGTACCAGGGGCAAGGGGGATCAATTGTGTTGTTGGGAGGAAGAGGAAAATATTGTTGCCAAGATGCATCAGACCCTGGAGAGTATGTTGTCCCTGGGGCTGGCAGAGTGATGACAGTTAGCGGTGGCTTTTAATGAAAATGGCAAAGGAAGAGCTTTGGAGGAAGGAGGGTCTCTATGAACTGTTTCCTAAGCATCTAGGGTAATTGCTGGGATCCAGGCCATGGCATTGGTGTCTGTCCTCCCACCCTTCATTGGCCACTAGACCATTTCCTCTGGGACCATCTGGAGTGGATTTGTCACCAGGCCTCCTGAAGTGCTGGGCCACAGAGTAGGGAGCTGTCACTCCTCACCCATGGTAGAGGCGCCTGACATTCCACACAGGGGCAGCTTCTTGAAAGACCAAGGCCCTTCCAGGTTAAAAGATCTGGGAGCTGGAGGGAGCGATGTTGTCTCTGCTGGGGGCGCAGTTTTCGAGTGTGCATTGGAGCCGTTCACACCTGCAGCCGAGAGCAGCTGATGAGAGTCTCGTGGAAGGCCTGCAGGTTTCTTCCCCGCCCACCACATTCCAAAAAATCAAGGCTGAACCCTGTAACTTTTCCAAGGCACCCAGCTCTCTGTGGAAGAATCCAGAACTATTTGTCTGGTACTGTGCTGCTACTCATCCTATCCCATCTATAGCTGCCATGTTACCGGGTACTGGGGACTGGGGACTTCAGGGCAGGCAATTGTCTAAGAGCTGGGCTGTCGAATCAGGCTGTGAGGAGGGGCAGCCTAGCTTTGCCGCTGAGTCACATCACCTCACCTCTGCCTTAAGCTCTCCGTGCCTCAGTTTCCTTCCAAGGTAACAATAGTCACCACTTCATCACTTCATGTGTGGTTGTGAGCCGCACATGAGTTAACATAGGGGAAGCCCACGGGGCACAGCACATGGTAAGGATGAGGTTGTTAGATGTCATGACTACAGTGCCCTTTCTGCATGGCATGCATGCAGGAGTACATGAATAATAGTAACACAGATGCCAATAGCCAGCGCCTACCACGTGCTCACTGTGCCCCAGCTTCTCTTCCTGCGGGAAAGCCTCCTCGGCCCCTCACCTGATTAGCTCCAGCTCATTCTTTGGGCCCCAGCTCATGTGTTGTTGCTAGGCCAGATAGGGGCTCCTTCTTCTCCCCTGAACACCCTTTTCTTAATTTTACCATGATGCCTCCCGCCCTGCACTGTTGCTGTTTCTTTTCATTGTCGGTAAGCTCCTGGAGCGGGGACCAGGCCTTTTGTGGTTGCACCCCAGCATTTACCACGGACCTGATATGCAGGCTTTGCTGAGGGAATCAGAACTTTTCCAGCTCCAGTGCTTCCCAGAAGGAAGCCCATCAGGGTAAGTTGAGCCCTGGCCAGGGTCTGGAGGAGCCTGGCATCCACAGGCTTCCTGCTCCAGATCACAGCCCCACCAGCAGTGGAAGGCCTTGTTGACAGACTCCTATATTACAGCTGGGGCCTGAGGCCAATCACCCACCCCATTACCGGCACCAGACCTAAAGTCATTTAGAGTCAGCAAGAAAGCCAGTCCTCAGTGGAAGCTTCATGAGCTGAGCATATTTCAGGTGTGACTGGGGTTGGTGAGAGGGCAGCTGGGTCTGATAAATAACAATGGCCGCTTAGTCTCATTAAGCTCTCCCCGTGAGCCTTGGTGCCCCACAGAACGGAAAGCACTCCCCAGTGGGGCTCTGAATGGCTCCTATCTTAAAAATTTATTTAACACAAACAGTTATATTAATGCAAAAGGCAAGCCATTGACACTATAAATAACTTAAGCTAAGTCCTGCTGACAGTGGGAAGTCTGACACATGAAATACTGCAATGTTCTCAGCTCTGAATGAGGCAGTGACATTAACATTATTTTCCAGATTCAAAGACAGGGCACAGGAGCCCAGCAAGCCCCCTGGCAAGGTGGCGTCCTTCCCCACAGACCCACGAGAGAAGCTTTGGAAAGGGTGTGGTAGGCAGAGCAATGAACTGCCCCCCCAACCCCCAAAGATGTCTCCGTCCTAATCCCTGGACCTGTGAATATGTCATTCTTCATGGCAAAGGGGACTTTGCAGATATAATTAAATTAAAGACCCTGAGATGGGGGTTATCCTGGATTATCTAGGAGGTCCAGTGTCATCTCAGGGGTCCTTAGAAAGGAAAGGGAGAGGCAGGAAATTCAGAGAGGAGGATGTGAGGATAGAAGCAGAAGTTGGAGGAGGGGAGGTCTGAAGATGCTACGCTACACTGCTGGCTTTGAAGATGGAGGAAGATGCCATGAGCCAAGAAATGCAGGTGGAAAAGGCAGATAAATATGTCCTTTTATAAGGCCTGCAGATGGAACACAGCCCCACTGACTTTTTGATTTTAGAACTTCTTTTTATTTTTTGAAATGGAGTCTCACTCTGTTGCCTAAGCTGGAGTGCAAAGGTGCGATCTCGGCTCATTGCAACCTCCGCCTTCAGGGTTCAAGCGATTCTCCTGCCTCAGCCTCCCAAGTAGCTGGGTGATTTTTGTATTTTTAGTAGAGACGAGGTTTCATCATGTTGGCCAGGTTGGTCTCAAACTTCTGACCTGAGGTGATCCACTCACCTCAGCCTCCCAAAGTGCTGGGATTACCGGCGTGAGCCACTGTGCCTGGCTGATTTTAGAACTTCTGAGCTCCAGAACTGTGAGATGCTTTCATATGTTGTTCTAAGCCTCTGAGTTTGTGGTGATTTCCTATAGCAGCATAGGAAATTCATGCAGTAGGCAATGTTTCTAAAATGCTTCCAGCTGGAACCTCTCTTCATTGTGCAGCCCTTTCCCACGTCGTCCTTGGTTTCTGGAGCAGGGTTGTGGCTGGGAGGGAAGGTTTAGGAGGAGGTGATGATAACCTCAGTGCCTGCCGCCCACCCATCCTTATGTGGTGAAGTTGCACTGCTTGGCAAAACTTTCAACAGCAGGCATTGTTTTGTCTTATTTTGGTTTTGTCGGGGGAGAAGCCTTATTTCTTAACACTTTTGCATTAAAAATACTCCTGCATGATTCCTGTCCCCCTTTCTCCCCTACCCAGCCCCTGTTGTTAGCCGTTCTGTCTGGTGACACCCTAGCTCCCCTCCCCTTACCCCTGGGCCACCAGCCTTTTCCAAATGTGGGAGGCAACATCTGTCAGTTACACTAGGGTGGAGTCTTGATGCTGCCTGGTGGAGGTGACTGGCTCAGAGATACTAACTGTCCCTCTGCCTCCGGCAGCCTCCTTCCACCAGGACTGCTCAAACTTTAATGTTGCCAAGTAAACCTGCAGAATTTCTTAAAATACAGATTACATGCAGTGGTCTGGGGTGGGGCTGAGAGTCTGCCTTTCCAACAAGCTTCAGAGGGTGCCCACGATGCTGAGTCTGGGCCACACTCGGAGTAGGAAGGACACAGAGGGCTGAGGTTCAATGTATGCAAGCCTGGCATCTGTTCATGGGCACATGGCTTTACTTGAATCTTGCTACTCAAAGTGTGGCTCCCAAAGAGGCAGCATTGACATATCCTGAAAACTTTTTAGAACTGCAGTCTCCCAGACCCCATCCCTCTGACCTGTTGAATCAGAACCTACAGTTTTACAAGATCCCCAGGCAATTCCCACGTACTGAACTTGACGAGGCAATGCCCTAGAGCCTGTTTCTCAGCCTTCGGCGTGCAGCAGAAACACGCGCGGAGAGCTCGTTAAAAGATATTGTGGGGCCCCGCTCTCAGAATTTATGCTTCACTGTACCATGAACGGGTCCCAGTAATGTGTATTTCTAACAAATTCCCAGATGATGCTGATGCAGCTGGCCTGGGAACCCCACAGTGAGAGCCACTGCCTCAGAGTAAGACCCTACCTTGAGATGGGTGGCCAGCACATCCCAACCAGAAGTTCCAGAATGGACTCCAGGGACACATTTGCTCCAGCACTTGAATTCTGAGATCTCCCCATTTTCTTTTCTGCCAATTTTTTGGCAGTTTCATATAAATAGCAAATGCACTTTCCTTTTAAGGAATTTTTTTTTTCTTTTAGTGAGCAACAGGTGCTTGCTGCAGCTCCACATGCAACTGTTTGACCTTGACGAGAAATTCTATGTCTCTAGGCCTTCATTTCTTCATCAAGAAAATGAGGCGGTTAAATGAGGATCATAAAATTCTGTGTTTTAGAGCCTACTTTTGATATCTCAGGTGAAGACAGAAGCTTGAAATTACTGAATCTTGGCTTTTTCATTATTTCTTGGTCATATCTATGATTTATTGAAGTCAGGAATGCAACCCCCAACTCTGAGTGATAGATGGGATAATAAAATGCTTTTTTGCCCCAGTTTTATTTATTGCAAAAACAGTATTATAAAAGAGCGAAGACAATCTGAGAGATTAAACATTTTATTCCGCTCTAACACAACAGCTGTTTTCATTTTGCTGGGTTCCCTTCACGTTGTGGGTAATCTTAGAGCGGGCGTACATTTGTATGCTGCATCTTAGTGTTTGGCCATAAACATGCCACCAGCAATATATAAATAAATTAGCTTCACTGTGAAGTCACTACCATTGGCATTTAGCGTTGTTTGGCTAATGTGACAAATGCAATTGGTACCTCATTGATGTTTTCAGTTGTAATGTTTTATTATTAGAGATGCTGACCATTTTTTTCATGCGTTTACTGTATGCATTTCACCGAGTTTCCTTATCTGAGGATTGTCTGTTTATGAGGAGGCCATTGAAAAACACCCAGCACTAGGCCTGGCAGCCAATAACAATCTCAACAACAGTAGTTTGCCATCTTCCTGAGCCTCATGTCTTCGTCTGGGAAATAGTAAGGCAGTGGGAAGGTTGGATGAGATCGTTTGTGACAAGGGTCTAGCACTGTGTCTGGCGTATAGAAAGGGTGGTTTCTAGTGTTCTTTACCCATCTGCCAGGGCTTGATGTTCTAAATTTGATGGATATCCACTTTAATAGTGACGTTTCATGAACACATGGGGAAAAAGTGGTGTCTTGTTGAATTCAGTAGCCCAGTCTTCCAAATTTGCAAAATGAGGATAATAATATATCTACTCACTGAATTGTGATGATTAAAGATGATGATCCTTGTAAAGCACTTAGCCTTGTGCCTGGCACACAGGAAACCTTCCATGAATGTTAGCTTTATTATATGCTTTGTCACATCTATAACCAAAGAGGTTATTATTTTTAATTTTAATGATCTTTACCAGGTTGCATTCCAAAAATGTAAAGTGGATCTTATTTACATTTAGAAGAATATTCTGAACTTTGAATGGAAAGACTTAGTTGCATTTTGAAAATCTTAAGCAACACAGTGTACTACTCTTGTTTCTGAAGCTCTTGTTTAAAGAAACAAGGAAAAAGCATTGTGAAATAAAGGCATTTGCATAGTGTCAAGCAGAAGTAACTATGGTCAAGGGGAAAACATATTTTTAAAATCCCTATTTGTTGGTGGCAAATACTGCTTTGCAGATATAGGAACAGAATCTCTTGAGGGAATTTCACTCAACATTACAAAAAAGATTTACCAGGGATCTTGTATTACCCATGAAGGATTTAAAATTGAAGTCATGTATACATACATATTTTTTATATGTGCCTGAAAATAGGGGTCTAAGGAGAAGACTTCTCATTCCCTATGACACAGCAAATCAATAACAACATCTGTGTGTCTAAAGTGCTTTATGGTCTGCAAGTCATTTTCTTATACGTTTTCCAGTTTGATTCTCACAATGATCCATGAGGGACAAGAAGCAGGTTTAATAATTCTTATATTAGAGATGGGAACACTAACCCACACAGAATTTCTGGCTTGTTCAAGATCCTACAGCTAGTAGAAAAGCCAGGTCTCTCTGTAGATCCATGGGCTCCAGACTTGGGTCTCTGCTCATCACACTGCAACTAGCTCCACTAAAACTCATTGCCTATAACAACCAACGTGTCGTATGTTCATAACACAAACATTAGTCAAACACACCCAGATCAATGTAGGTGTGGAAATAATATTTTTAAACCCCAAAACGTAATTCCCAATCCATTTTCAAAAGACAAACCACGCCAGCAAAGGCAAGAACACACAAAGTGCCACTGAGAATGATAAGACTGCCACCCAGCCCACTTCCACCTGGAGCTCACTGCCACCTGGCCCAGTTCCACCTGGAGCTACTCTGTGATTCATTTGGCCATGTCACAGTGCACACTCCTTTGTTTTCAGGAACTTAGAGATCTCTTAAATAAGCACAGGGTGTGTTTGTTAAAGATGCTGATACGGTAAAGGAACAGTACACAAATCCATGTCCTGGGAGGACGTCCCACAGGTGAGGACTTGCAAGGTCTCCAACTGGATTCCCTTCTTATAGAGCCGGCAGAATGGGCCTTGGAAAGTCACCTTACAGATATGGAAGAAAGGCATGCCAGGCACTATTCCCTCCTCCCTACCATAGTTGATGTTTATGAAGGTTCTTCTGGGCAAGTGACCTAGAATAACCCCATGAAACTAGCACTGAAGCTTCCACATGATGTGGTAAGATTACAAATGCTAGCTGCTTCAGGCAAGGTTAGACAAATAGCCTTCTTAGATATACATGGTAAATACTGATAATTGTGTGTTCACGTATGTTTTATGTCATAGGCAGAGTTCATTCCTGCTGCGGAGTTGTCCTTGCCTAGAAAGATACCATTGGCCACTCTCTGTTGTCACTGCTGCTTTTCTTCTCCCACATCCACTGCGGTATCTAAAAACCTCTGGACTGTGGGTCAAGAGACTGGGTGGGAGACACGTTCCAATGCCCATAGTCATGTGGTCATGGACAAGGCAGTTTCCACCTCCCAGCTCTGCTTCCTTAACAGTGAAGTGAAGATAGCCATGTTTGTTCTTCCTACACAGGTAAGTGGGGTGAAGGTGGTAATGTATGTGAAAGAGTGTTGACAATCCGAAGGAACTAATTTCTTTTCTGGAAATTGTTTTCATTTGATGTTTTTCAAATTATGAACACATAACATATTAGTTGTTATAGGCAAAACAGTTCAAAGACATATAGAGAAAATTCCCACCATCATTAACTTCTAATCTTACCTTCCCGAGATATCCAAAGTCTACACACAACTGTTCACGATGCTCATACAAGCACAGGCAAGCAAATATACACAGAAACTGGGGTTTGGGTTTATTTCTTTTTACTGAAACAGGGTCATACTATTGTAGGAGTTATTAAGAAATTATTTTAGGCAGATAGGAAAAAGAGTCCTTGAAAAATTTTCATTTTTAAAGCAGCTCTTAGAGCCAGGCCCACAACCTTTGATATGCAAATGCAGGCCATTAGAAACTGGGTCTACCCAAACATGGCGATTCCCCTGGCCTTCTTGCCCTTGCCCCACATGTTCCTGGCTTCATGGCTGCCCCCACATACCCCTACCTGTGTAGAACATCATGGCGCCCTGCATTTGCATATTAAAAGGCTAGGGTGGGAGGGCCAGCTTTTCCGCGGGCTACATGAATGACATGCCTGCTCAAACCAATCCCCTGAGCCCTGTGCAAATCAGACCCCGCCTCCTCCAGCCTCTATATATACCCGGCTGGTTTCCACCGTACTTGGGGTTCCCTCTCTCGGCTTTGGAGCCCACTTCCCTCTGTCTCTGTACAGGGGATCTTCTTCCTTTTTTCTTGCCTGTTAAATTCTCTGCTCCTTAAAACCACTCCACGTGTGTCCTTGTTGTTTCATCTAATTCAACACGAGACAAGAGCCCTGGTGTTCCTCCACTCATCGGAGCCATATCGTTACCAAACGCATGGCTCTGCAACTTGCTTTTTAATTTTATGATAAAGCACAAACATCTCTACAAAGTTGTGGATTTTAAACTTAGTTTTTGTTTCCTTAATTTCTTTATACACACACACACACACCTGTGTGTATGTCAGTTACATATGGAATCATTAAAAAAAAAACATTCCTCCCCTCCCCAGCTACCCCTAATCCCATAATCCCATTACCCTTTCCAATGTATCTTTCATACTTTCCTCCATGTTCATATAATCATATAAAATATTTATGCACATATACACTTCTGCAAGGTTTTTTAAAAATGTGTTTCAAAAATGCAGCGGAACGCATACTATTCTTATATCAATCAATGAAACCAAATGAAAACACCTATAATTTCACTGGAATGGTGCATGATTTTTAATGCCTATTATTTTATGGGGTGAAGGCAGTTTTGTCTGGTAAAGATATAACACCCAGCTCTCTCAGGAAAAGCCCTGACTGCTAGTGTTTGCTGATATCCATGCCCTAAACGTTCCCACCATGGCTCATTTCAAACTACCAATGTGATGGCTGGGTGGAGCCGAGTTGAGAAGAGTTCCGTGCAGGATCTCTGGAGACAGCTCCAGCAAACTACTGGGAGGAAGTTCCGTGATGAATTCACGTTCTCTCTATTGATGGACATTCACTTTGTTTCTAGATTTTCTTCCTCCACTACGAAGAGTGATATATTACAGCAACCTTATAACTACATTCTTCAAATTGGTTCTTTTATTTCTAACAGCTAGATTCCTCAGGAGTGAGATTGTTGATTCATAAAGAATGCACATTAAAAAAAATTAGTAAGTGCTGCCAGATTGTTTTTCAAACAGCTTTCTTAAAAGGCTATATATATATCTTCAGAATTCTTTTTTTTTTTTTTTTTTTTTTGAGATGGAGTTCCACTCTATCACCCAGGCTGGAGTGCAGTGACACGATCTTGGCTCACTGCAACCTCCGACTCCTGGGTTCAAGCAATTCTCTTGCCTCAGATTCCCAAGTAGCTGGGATTACGGGTGCACGCAACCATGCTTGGCTAATTTTTTTGTATTTTTTGTAGAGATGGGGTTTTGCTATGTTGGCCAGACTGGTCTCGAACTCCTGACCTCAGCTGATTAGCCCTCTTCAACCTCCCAAAGTGCTGGGATTACAGGTGTGAGCCACTGCGCCTGGCCGTCATGTCTGCATCTTACTGCATCTTATTTTCCTACCACTCTGTAATTCAGATTTGTACCAGTAATGGAAGAGGACACTGTTTTCCCTGGCATTTCTGAGGGCAGTTGATATTAGATTTCTTTCATAATTTTTGTCAGTCTATGGATTTAAAGTGGGAACTCATTGTTTATTGTAACTTATTTTCTGTTTCCCTGATCTCAATCACATCTAAACTTCATGTTTTTGGTCATTTGGATTTGGCAGTTTAGATATGTCGAAAGACAACATTACAACAAATGCAAAGATCTCATTTGACTTCATTTGCAATTCTAGAATTGGGCAATACTTCACTCCATAAAACAAAATATTGTTCCAATAAATTGAGCAGAGGAGAGTGGCTTTAGAGACAGAAAAAGGGTTGAATAGAGCAGAAACAGAACAAAAAGCAGATTGGCCACTTCAAAGTTACTTTTCTTTTACAGTGGTGACAGACAAAACAATAGAAAGATAATTCATTGGTTAATACCAAATGACTTCCGGTTAAGAATTAAAGCAGAAAGAAGGCCGCTATTATGCCAACTGAAGGTTGGAACTGACCTGTTTGGGAAACTGGCTGTTACCTCTCCCTCCTCATTTCTTGGAAAGTCAGAAAACAACTTATTGTTTTACTTGGGTCACGTGGGACATTAGCATGAGTGACTCTATTTGGATTTTTAGTCTGGTCTGGTGGGGCCTAGTGCAGGAGCTTAGTCCTGAACAGTGCCCTCCTATACTTTTCACTTAAGAATTCCTCTTTTGGTCAAGTGCTCACCTAGGCGAGAATCTGACCAAAACGCAGGACATTGGCGCTGCTCTCAATTACCATCATTCTAAGTTTCCAGTCTCAACACACCCTTCATAGGCTACAGTGTCCTCATGATCATACATCTCTCGGCATTTCTGTCATTTAGATGAGGAAAGAATATTTGATGTTCAACAAATGTTTGTATACAAACATTTAAAACTTTTTGAGAGGATACAGCGCACCAGGGAGACTACTTTTGTAACTATTAGGAGGATATTATGATTATCAGGTTATACCAAGTGTTTGGAGTATGCTGCCTAAGCAGAGTCCCCATGAACTGAACCAACTAAAATTGAGTAAATCAAGGAATGAGCCAGAGAAGGAATCTACCCGTTTTAATCAAAGTTAAACTGAGTCACAACAATACCCAATGTATTCATCTGTGTACAAGAAAAACTATCAGCAACTACACAGATTCCTCCCCGTTTAGTTAGTAGGTAGCAGTTTTATCATCTAGCACCCCAGGAAAGGCTTAAATTAGAGCAGAGAATGTTAACTCTATAAAAGACACCACTATAATTTGAACAAATAGTTGTGTCAGGGATGTTGCTAAAGTACCCACTACATGAACTAAAGGATCTCTTAGGTCCTGTAAAGATTTGGGTTTGACATGACATATCCGCTACTCTTCCAAGCTACTCACCGATCCACCAAAAACCACTGATTTTGAAATCCTCACTACAGTGTCATCCTGCCAAATGAATGAGGTGGGCATAGGTAAGAAAACCTTAAGAGGGGTAAGAGCCTTGTTACACTGGGGGTTTTGCTCCAGCAATCGTGGGAAAAGTTGTCCACAGAATGAAGTCAGCAGCTTCTCATTCTGGTTTGTAGTTTGAAGGTCTTTGATTGAATTGTCTTATGGCATTGGACGCTTCTGTGAACGCTCTGTGTAGGCCCACACATGAGGCATGAAACTTAGCCCTTGAAATTTACATTGAATTGTCCAGCTTATAGGGCTTCAGAAACGCAGTGGTTCCCATTCTTCATGGAGAGTTGTAACCAGATATTGGAGAAAACTAGAATTCATAATCCAGTCTGGTCTCCAGGTAGATAATGAAAAATTGAAAACAATAAGCAGGGCTACTATCTAATAACAGGCGTACTAAAGTTTTCTTTTTAAAAATAAATTTTTTATCCACAATCATTTCATTTCTACCAAGGACAATCATGGTAAGACAAATATGTTTGTAAAATAAATTTATTCTCCAACTTGGCCTAGTTATTTGCATAAGTGCACCAAGAATAACCACATTGGTTTCTTTTAAATTTGCTTTGCTGGAAATTTTGATAAGGAATCTCAGATTGGACTTTTAAAACCTCTCAACGCTAGGAGGCCAAACCAAGGCAAAAATCATCCTTTACCTGTAATATCTAATAGCTTGAGGCTCCTGGGCCTGCCAGGAAGTAACAACTTTTTACTCCTTCACTGTAAGGCTAGGGACACTTGCTGCCAGGTATTCTATGCATCTTCTCAAATATGACATTCCAACCAAAGCCCTAGTAGTATAACCAGTGTTCCAATTGTATCCTTTTATAAAGAAAGCAATTCTTAATGAATTCATGCAAATAACCATATTGCCATAAAAATAAGAATACTCATGTATACTTTCCAAATTTTGGAGGGATTTCGTAGGGAGGAAAAGCAAATATCTCAATTTTTGTTTATCTATGTATACTTTACCAAATTCTTGTAAACTGTAGATAGCTTAAAAGAAAAAAAAATTTTTTTTTAATCTGGAAGACAAAACATTAAAAGAACCAGAAATGTTTCAAATAAAAAAGCTGTAAAAACCCAGAATTCTTTTTTATCAGTTTATTCTATCTCATGTAATTAATTTTTGGTCTGTTTCATCTTGGTTGGTAGTTTCACAAACCCATTAATTATTTCATTAGTTTTAGAAATTCTTACTGAGCCCAATGGTATCTCAAAATTATCAGAAGCCTGTACTTGTCAGAATTCTTTTCATCCTTTCCATGAACTTCCTTGAAGACCCAACGCTTTAGAATTATAGTTGCTTGCAAAGAGCTTTCAGAAAAAGCATCAGAATAAACCAATTTAACTATGGGCAACAGGACTTAAAATGGTTAAAAAATCTCACCAGGTTTTAAACCACAACTCTCATCATTATGAGACTTCATAATGATGCAATTGACAGGGAAATTTGTTATTTTCATGGTGTACAACATTTTAGCATAATAATCAACATTATGACTGATAACACTTATGCCAAGACATATTTTGGAGCACATGTTAATAACATACCCATATAAATACAACTCAAAGAAAATTAAACATCATTTGATATTTCCCATGTAATTTAACATATCAAATAAGCCCAACTGGTGTAATATCTTTGTTTTATAGATGCTTTCAGATGTTCCAGGGCCCTCTGGGGTATCCCAAAGTTAATTCAAGGTCAAAAAGACTTAATTTAAAAACTTTAAAATTTGATTTCAGAAAGTGTCAAAATAAAGGTTCAAATTATTTGATCAAAAACAGGATCCTAGGTCACTGTGAAATACTAGTCAAGCCTTTAACCAGAGTGATATTGAAAGACTTCAAAAGAAGTTACATATTTGCAAAACAACAACAACAAAAACAATAACAAACCTTTAACTTGGTTTTCTTAAGTAATCAAAGACTTAAAGAAGATGGTGTAGAGCACAGGAAATTATTTTGATAAAACACAAAAATCTCCCTTTCTCCTACTCACTGGTTCCTTTCTGCCTTGTTTCTATTTCATTCCTAAATCTGTATTTTGAAACAACCTTAAAATAACCTCTGAATTAGACGAAATTATTCTTTCCTTCAAAAAAACCCAAACAAACTATGGCATATCCTTATGCTTTCTTTATAACTTTCCTCAACAAAAACACACATCACTTTCCTTGTATGCTTGGCATACAGAATTTTTTCCCTATTTTTAGTAATTTTAATTGCACATATTAATTAGATTTTTTAATCTTTAGCAATTACAAAGCAGCATTTTGTAAACTATCACCATGTCATCATATCTGCTTCTTCGTAACACAGTTTTTCAGTGTGAAGCAGAACATATTTACTAACAGATCTAAACACATTTTGTTTTTGTATAAAATTGAAGAGAGCAAAAAATAAACTTATGCTCAGCAATTTATATTTCAGTATTTTATCTTGCTTAGAAATGATTCAGATGATGGCCGGGCGCGGTGGCTCAAGCCTGTAATCCCAGCACTTTGGGAGGCCGAGGCGGGTGGATCACGAGGTCAGGAGATCGAGACTATCCTGGCTAACATGGTGAAACCCCGTCTCTACTAAAAATACAAAAAAAAAAAAAACTAGCCGGGCATGGTGGCGGGCGCCTGTAGTCTCAGCTACTTGGGAGGCTGAGGCGGGAGAATGGCGTGAACCCGGGAGGCGGAGCTTGCAGTGAGCCGAGATCACGCCACTGCACTCCAGCCTGGGAGACACAGCGAGACTCCGTCTCAAAAAAAAAAAAAAAAAAGAAAGAAATGATTCAGATGTTTCATGAATCTACTACCCAATCATGACACCACTTAAAAATAAGTTACTGAAAAAGAAACAATGAAAAGTTCATTTACAAACTTTTATCCCGTTTACATTCACCTAATTTACTCATTCTTAACAATTAAGTTTAAAATGGTCATGAAACAAAGCCAGCCAGCATCTCAAGTTATTTCTCAATGAGTCAAGGGGAGCTGCTGTGTGCCGTGGTTTAGAGAAGACACAAGCAGCCTGGGTCACACACCTCCCTCCCCCAGGCCAGCAGCAGCCCAGTGCAGGGCCTTTCCACAGTCTCACAGCCTGGCTGGTCAATGTCCTGAAGCTGTTTCCTATGGAGAGAAGAAAGGGAGCAACAATGGGCTCTGTGTTCTCCTTTGCTCCCAAAACTGCTTCAGTTTGGTGTCACCAAGTAACCTTGCTAGGGAGGTGGTCAGATCCAGGCAAGAACTCACTGACCACTCTGGTGCCAGGCACACTGTCCCAGGTTCTGGAAACACCGATGAACACAACATGATCCCTTCCCAAGGTGTGTGAATTTTCTGGAGAGGAAAGACACAGTAAATACTCAGCATAATACATGTTAACTGATGGTTATACAGCATTGTGAACATACTTAACACCACTGAATTGTATACTTAAATTTGGTTAAAATGGCAACTTTTATGTTGCGTATATTTTATCAAAATAAAATAAACCAAAATAGTTTTATAAAAAAGTAAGTTGTATAGTCTGTTTGAAGGTGGTAGGTGCCATAGAAAAGAACCAGCACAGCAAGATGAGGGAGATGGGGCCTGGCAGGGGGAATTTGAGAAGGGTTTCTACCACTTAGACTTCTAAGATGTCAATAACTTTTTTCCCCCCAAGACAGATTCTCACTCTGTTGCCCAGGCTGGAGTGCAGAGGCACCGTCTCAGCTCACTACAACCTCCGCCTCCCCGGTTCAAGCAATTCTTGGTCCTCAGCCTCCTAAGTAGCTGGGATTACAGGTGCCCGCCACCACACCTGGCTAATTTTTGTATTTTTAGTAGAGATGGGGTTTCACCATGTTGGCCAGGCTGGTCTCAAACTCCTGACCTCAGGAGATCTGCCTGCCTCAGCCTCCCAAAGTACTGGGATTTCAGGCGTGAGCCACTGCACCCAGCCTGATGTCAAGGGGAATTTTTAACATCTTGACGGCAACTTTTGGGAATGGGAAATGATAGTTTAAGGTTATATCGTTACCTCATTTAATATTATACCAAACTTATAAATTTTAAAAAATCTCACTCATTGGGCTTTGAAGTTTAAGTTACAAATCCTGTAATTCTGTTTTAAAAAATAGTAAATTTCAATAATTAACACCAAAAGGTATTTGCAATTTAATTAATTAAATTTGCCTAATGGGTCTCAGGAATTCTAAATACGGTGCTTTGGCAGATTGAGTATTTTAACCTGAAGGCATGTGGGAGACAGCACCTGTAGGAAGGCCTTTCTGATCCTCCCCAGTCCTTCTCTCCGGCAACAGGTTATAAAACCCAGGATTTTCTGACCTTCCCCTGAGGCAGGTCATAAGACTGTCATTCAAGAGGTGCATTTCCTCTGTCTGGAGGACAGGAGCACTGTCCTCCTCCAGAGATAGTGGACAGGACCACTATCTCTGAAGATACTGGCGCTCCTGTCACACGAAGAATCTGAACAAACATGCCTTGCTAAGTTCCCTCCGGTTTATGATCCTACCCTCTTTGTGCTATCACATTTCTCCATGCTTCATCAAACCCGGCATCAAAACATCTGTTTCTTTGGGTCTTCATTTTCTTATGAAGGCTCCTGTTTCATGTAAAACTTATATTACACACATTTGCATGTGTGCCTTTTGTTATAGTGGCTACAGCCATGGACTTAAGACAGGTAGGAGAAATCATATTTTTTCTTCCCTCCACTCTTAAACATCTATTTTAGTTTCTTCCTTAGTACTCCAAGCGGACTAACGAAGACTTCCCCAAAATGTAAGTAATTTTTATAAATATGATTAACTCAAACTTATAAATATAATGACTCATAAATTATCTTAGACATTCCAATGTTGTTTACTGCTTTCTTTTATAATTTTCAGCTTAAAATCTTAAGTGAAAATCAATCTCTCGATTATATATCAAACTGAAATTACAAGGCTAATCTGTCAGCTGTTCCAACATACCCATTTCTCTCTCTTTTTTTTTTTTTTTTTTTTTTGAGACGGAGTCTTGTCGCTCTGTTGCCTAGGCTGGAGTGCAATGGTGCAATCTCTGCTCACTGCAACCTCCACCTCCAGGGTTCCAATGATTCCCCTGCCTCAGCCTCCCAAGTATCTGGGATTACAGGTGCGCACCACCATGTATCTGGGGGTTACAGGTGCGCACCACCATGCCCAACTAATTTTTTTTTTGTATTTTTAGTACAGATGGGGTTTCTTCATGTTAGCCAGGCTGGTCTTGAACTCCTGACCTCACATGATCCCTACCTTGACCTCCTAAAGTGCTGGGATTACAGGTGTGAGCCACCACACCTGGCCGCAACATACCAATTGCTCTTAAACATGATGAGTAGTATAAATGACATTATTCCTGCACTCATATATAAAGAGATGGGTTTGATTTCCTTCACCGTCTCAATCCCTGATTTTAGCTTTTTGGATTTGTGCATTACTTACCTCCTAAGGAGACAGCTGTCTGCAGCAAGCTGGGGTTTCCATCTTGGGAGGGTGAGGTTAGGCATTCTTCAGAGATTTTTGGCCAGAAAACAGGATTGGATTCATAACCAAGATGGTGTGACACCATGAACCGTAATTGGAACTCTGAGTTCTATAACAGATTCACCTAATTCTTCCTTCTGATTGCAACTTTTACCTCCTTCCTCTCTGGGTGTGGACACATCCATTCATTGATTGGCTGATTTTACATTGCTTTTAAAGATATTTGCATTTCTTTGGCTCTTTTAAGACATTTTAATGTATTCCTGTCTGGCTCTAAAGAACCTTCAAGACTCTTAGCCTCTCGGTCCCGGCTTTATGTTTTTGACCTATGATCATGTTGGAAAAGAAAAAATTTCTTTTCCTCACCCATCCTTAGGCTTATGTCTGAGATGCCTATAACAAGAGAAAAGCATACAAATTTATTGAATATAAATTCTACATAACATGAGAGACTTTTGGAAATGAACACTCAAAGAAATAGGTAAACCCGTGTATTTTTTTAATGATAGGTTTTATGAAGAAGTGGACAGTTGTGGAGAAGTGTGATTGGGTTAAAAATAATGATTTAATGGTAATGAATGGGGAGGAGTTTAGCAAAGCCTGTTTGTTAGATTCTTCTCTGTGACCCTGTGTCTTCAGAGGTAAGGATGTTCCTTTCCTCTGGGTAGAGAAAGGACACCTTTCAAATGAGGGTCTTAAGATCTGCTTCAGGGGAAAATGATGGCAGAAAGTCAGAGAATGACCTTCTTAGGTTTTATGACGTGCTTCAGGAAAGAAAAACTGGAGAGAAGACGGTAGCCTTCTTGCCTCTGCTGTTTTCTCAAATGCCAAGGTGTTAAAAGCATTGAGGGAGGGTCTCCAAGGATTATAGAAATTTAATCAACTTGAGCAATCAGCCTGTTTTAGAGCCTCCTGCCCTGAAGCCTATTCTTCCCCAAACCCTCTGTGGAATGAGGTCATCTTGGTGGTTTCAACCAGCTCCTGACAGATCCCAGCAACTTACAGATGAAAGCAAGTGACCTTTCCTCATTACCGTGATGAAGTCTCCTCCCCCGAGGAGCTACAGTTTCATCACCATAATGTGTGACCTCTGCACTGGCACGATGACTCACTGTACCCGCACCACTGAGATCGCTCTTCTACACGTGACGACGCACCCTCTCCCCTCTCCATCACTCCATAAACCCTCCCGTCACTTTCCCTAGGGGAGAGACTGCTTCGAAGAATACTCCCAGAGCCCTCCTTACTTGAGCCAAGTAATAAACCTTCTATTGATAAAAACCTGGGCTCTCATGGAGAGTAGTTTACTGCTTGCTAGGTGAATAAACCCTGGTACTTTTTTGGTAACAGTGCCATACTTCGGGGTAACATATCCTGGACCCCATCATTCACAACACTAACACAATACTAATGACAAGGGGAAAAGCTTTGTTATTCTTGAGGGGTTCTTTCTGTCTTTTAAAAATTACTTAATATTTAAATCGATAATACATGTGCATGTTTTAACTTTAAAATTAGAAAAGAACAGAGTGAAAAGGAACTCTCCCTCTGTGCTCTGCGCCCAGCCTCCCATGGCTCTTTCCTGGAGGCACTGTTATCATAATTTGCATTTCCTTCTAGGGATTCTGTGCATTTATCGGAATATATAGGTGTGCACCTACACACACAGCCCCCCCTTAATATCCTAAGTATACATGCAACTGAAATGCAGGTTAGTAACTTGCAGATTGCAGAGTCCAATTATTAAGCGTGAAGTGTGGTATAAAGAAAGTGATTTATTTCCAAAGCTAGCTTAGGGGAAGAAGAACAGGTGTCCCATCTTCAAATGTACTACTTCACTTTTGGAGCAGAAAGCAGCAGGCAAGGCAAGGGAGCCCATTTGTTAGCTCCAGTGCCTTACCTACCATGCAGTCAAGGTGGTGACTGCTGGTGCCCTTCTGAGCAGGTCTAGGCCAAAACTCCCCAGGTGGAAGGGAGTTTCATATCTCTCGAGGCAGTCTTCTAGTGGGAGAGTTTCACAGAAATCAGCTGTTACCTCTCAAGGCAACCTCCTGATGGGTGACAGCTCTGTAGCGGGCATATTTTGGTCTGTAAATCAACTGTTATCTCTCAGGAGAGTCAGATGAACTTGCCCTGTGGGGAGTATCTGATGAAGGGAGGGGTAAAAGGCTGTATTTGCATTTCTAAAGGGCTAAGTAGGAAGTGGGGAGCCGGGGAAATGAAAAGGGAGGCAGAGAGAGAGAGAGAGAGAGAGAATAATTAAACTCCCTCTTAGAAAAATGGGAGACTCAGTTACAATCTCTGACTGCCAAGTTTCATTCCATTTCTATGGGATTTGGGTGCCATATTTACTCTGGCTACATCCTGCTGAAAGTGGGGGTAGTCACTGGGCATCAGAATGGAACTGATCTACTTTGAGTTGGAAATATTCATGAGTACCTGGACTTACAGATGATGTTTGCTGAAGCAATATGGTGTGTAATCTTGAGAGTCTCTGGGAAACCTGTCTTGTATTCCCATAGAGAGATCATAACAGCAGTAAACTCCGCAACAGAGGGATATGCTTATCCCTTCAATCGGGGTCAATGTTACAAGCAGCTTTTGCCACCAGGATGGTCTGACTGGTGCAGGATGCTAACTCCTAGTGACAATGTGGGTCAGACACAGCTTTGATTTGTTCGTGCAGGCTTTACAGAGCTATCTGAGACATTTCCTGAATTCTTAATTATGCAGCTTCCCCACTGCCAATTCTAACCAGATACGATGACAGGTTGGCTAAGTATGTATATTTCACAGGCTAAAGAAGGAGCTATGAATACTCATGAAAGTGGTCTAAGCCCTGTCTAGTTCTTGAGAATGGACCAGCTTAACGAGCTGTGTCTCATCCGGGAAGTAGCATTGCAGGTGGGCTAGGCCTCTGCACTTCATGAAGGCAAATAGATTTTGAATAATGGCATTTCTATGGAAACAGAAGAAAAACAAAAGTTAATGTTGGGTACAATCTATCCAGATATCCCCCCTCCCTTGGTCTCTGTATGGGGGAGCTATTTTCTCCTTCCTTCCTTCTTTCTTGCCTATTAAACTTTTCACTCCTTAAAAACCACTCCATGTGTGTCCGTGTTGTTTTATCAAAATCCGCGCGAGACTAAGGATCCTGGTGTTCCTTCAGTCATCGGAGCTGTATCGTAAAGATCATTCCATTTTGGGCTGGGCTTATAGTTTTATAATTCTTATGCCAAATTTTGACACCTAATAATATCTGGTAGAGATAAATGTGAAACCACTTGATCAATAAATTCAAACAAAAATGTATGTTGACAATTCTTAAGACATTTCTAATATTATTTTGTCAATGATTTTAAAGGCAGCTTATTTGTTAAAGGTAAGTATTTGGGCTTATTCACTTAACATATGAGTACTCCCTAACCTCAAGCCAGTGTGTACTTTGTGGCTAAAATATATAACACGATACATATACATACACATAAACACACACATACACTCTCAAAAAAGACAAGCAGAAAAGAAAACAGAGGAAGATACAACCTAACCCGCCTTCATGTAGGAGGCAGGTTTTCTAAGTGGGGTGTGAGAAAGAAGGGTGAAGAAGAAAGAAGGTAGTGACCAAAAGGAAATTCTGGAGCCTTCTATTAATAGCTACCACACAGTGCGGGGCTGCTACCCCCACTATTCTCATTTATCTTCCATAAAGTAGGGATCAGGGCCCACACACAAAGTAATACCTTTGCAAACAAACAGCCTGCTTCCAAATGAGTCCCAAGCAAGGGGACTGGGTGAGATCCTGAATTCCCTTCCACAGTTCTCAAGGGCTTCATGGGTCTCCGAGTCTGATCTGAGCAAAGCACCTATGGTACTGCAGATACCAACAAATACAAGTGCATGAAATGCTCAAATGGTGTCACTAGCAGCCAAGTCTTAAGTAGAGCACAGCCCTAGCAATACCCCAAAAGAGGTATAGGGTGGTTGGGCACATTTCCAACAAACTTACCCAGTTCCAAAATTTGCTGGCTTTTTTTTTCTTCTTCTAGAGGTCACTTTCTTTGTACCAATGAACCGCTGAAGGCAGCAAATGTCATCCCTGGAGGCAAAAGAGATGTTCCCCCAAAACAAAACTGCTTATGGCAGCTGCTGGGAAATTCTCTAACACTCCCATCATAGGGTGTGCTAGCCATGAGCATCTGGACCCACAGGCAACCCCTTGCCCAGTAGTGAAACTGAGTTGACAGGCTTGGATCACCCAGGGCAGGCAGCACTCCCTATATGGGTCACCAAAATTGTAACCAAAATGCAGGTTAGTTGCTCGCCGCTTACAGAGCCCTATTAACAAGGGCAATGTATGGCATAAAGAAAGTGATTTATTTTCAAAGCTAGCTTAGGGGAAAAAGCACAGGTGTCCCCTTTAAATGTACCACTTCGCTTTTGGAGCAGAAAGCAGGCACTTTTAAAAGGCAGGGTGGGGCGGGGGACGGCAGTGAGCAAGGCGGCGGGGTCTATGTATTAGCTCCAGTGACTTATCTACTATGCAGTGACTACTGGTCCCTTTGTGGGCAGGACTAGGCCAGAAACTCCCCAGATGGGGAGAGTTTTATACCTCTTGAGGCGGTTTCCTGGTGGGGGGAGTTTCATAGAAATCAACGGTATCTCTTGAGGCAACTTCCTGAGGGGTAAGAGTTCCGCAGCAGGCATACTTTGGTCTGTAAATCAACTATTAATTTTCAAGGAGTTAGATGAACTTGCCCTGTAGGGAGTCTCTGGTGAAGGTGGATGGGGTAAAAGGCTATATTTGCATTTCTAAAGGGCTAAGTAGGAAGTGGGGAACTAGGGAAAATGAGAAAAGAAGAGAGAAAATATAATCATTAAACTACTTTTTAGAAAAAGGGGGGTACTGGTTACATATACATGGTAGAATACTGTTCACATTGCGCTGCACCTGTTGTGTTTATTTGTTTCCTAACAGTATGTATTGGCGCCAGACCCGTAGCAATACATACAGAGCTGCCTTTTTCTTCTTAATGACTGTTAGTTGCTGTTTCTTGACCTCAAATTTGTTAGGAATTGCAATTTGCAACTTCCCTTGTACATAGGGTGGCTGCATACCTGGGTGTGGTCACTGAGTTATGTGCATGAGTGTATTGGGTGGAGCTTCTGGGAAAGAGGCAATTTTCCAGATAAAAAGAGATAGACTTTCTCCCCTTCCTCCTCCTTCCTCCTAGAAAGCAGCTATGATGCCCAGGGCACAGCAGCCATGTGAGCATGAGGAAGTTAGTTCACGCTCAGGATGCTCCAGCTGAGGAGTGGAAGGTGACAGGGCAAAGCCGTTGCATCTGTGCTGGGCCAGCTGTCTCTGGACTTCGTATTACCTGTGAAAGGAAACTCCTTATTTATGATCCTATTTAATTGTCTGAATGTATTATTATTGATTTAACTAGTCTTGTATAGGTGAAAAATGCTGTGATTTAAAAAAAACTTGTACTATGCTGCTTTTCCATGTATAAGAAATTATCTATGTGTAGGATAAATTCTTATAATTAGATCCACTGAGTCAAAGCTAGATATATCTTTATTTTTTTATTTTTTATTTTTTGAGATGGAGTTTCACTCGTTGCCCAGGCTGGAGTGCAATGGCATGATCTCAGCTCACTGCAACCTCCGCCTCCCAGGTTCAAGCAATTCTTCTGCCTCAGCCTCCCAAGTAGCTGAGATTACAGGCATGCACCACCATCCTGGCTAATTTTTTTTCTTTTTAAAAATAGAGATGGCATTTCACCATGTTGCCCAGGCTGGTTTTGAACTCCTAACCTCAGGTGATTCAAGGGGCAGATATATCTTAAAATTTGATCGGCCTTGCTGAATTTTTCTCCATAAAGGTGTATCAGTTCTTGGAGAATTCTTAATGTGCTGAGGAAAAGTCATCTATATCAAGGCTTCATGACATATATGACAAAAAATTAACTCTATTTTAGAATTTCTCCTGGTAAAGTAATTTGATTTTCTCCTTTGGAAGGAGAGAGGCTTCAATAGACCCTATAACAGAGTATAAGATACTATAAGATTCACATACTAATTGAAAGGAATTTATGAAAGCAATCATGAACTGTGAAATCCTTTCCCAAAATTGACCTTAGGGCCATATATCAGATACAAATCATATTTCCTTTTAGCAAAGACCCTCTTCGAAGACCTTGGCGCTGGAAAGAGAGGGATGCTATAGTGGGTTGAATTATTTCCTTCAAAAAGATCTGTTTACATTCTACCGTCTGGTACCTGTGGATGGGACCTTGTTTGGAATAGGGTCTTTGAGTAAGTCAAGTTAAGATGAGGTCATACTGAGTTAATGTGGGCCTTAAATCCAATGACTGATGTCTCTAGAAGGGAAGGGAGAGGAAGATTTGGATGAATAGACACAAAGTGAAGAAAGCCACGCAAAGACAGAGGCTGAGATTGGTTATGCTGCCATAAAACAAGGAAAGCCAAGGATTGCCAGGAGCCACCCGAATCTAGGATGACACAAGGAAAGAGTCTTCCCTAGAGCCTACAGAGGGAGCATGGCCTTGCCAACACCTTGATTTCAGACTTCTAGCTTCCAGAACAGTGAAAGAATAAATTTCTGTTGTTATAAGCCACCCAATTTGTGATATTTTGTTATGGCAGTCCTAGTAAACAAACACAGACACCAGAGTACCTTTCCTTCTAGGAAGTGGAGGAGCCACTATTCCCTTCATGACTTTAATGATGTTACCAGCATGTGTGTCTATGATCAACCCAGTCACATTGCATGGATCATTTCATGCCTATCTCCCCCATCTAGGTTGGGTTTCCTTCGGGGAGTAACTCTATCTGATTTGTTCCTTTATCTCTAGAGCTGGGGAAAGTGACTGACATGTGGCAAGTGTTCACTAAATATGGCCAGGCTCTGTATCGGTTCATCAATGAATCATCTCTCTTGAGAGGAGGAGGAGCCTGGGCAGCACCTTAGGGCTGAACAGTTCTGTCATCACCAGACACACACTCGCTGTGAAGAGCTCTGTCATCGCTGAACACTTGCTGATTTGCTACCACTGATCTGGCTCTGGCTTCTCGCTTCGCTTTCCCCTCTCTGCCAATGAGATTATTCTCACTGTCACCAGGACAAGCATAGTCACCTTTGCCCCCTTCCTATCTCCTGCCAGACACTAGTTTCTGCCCAGCCTTTTTTGTCTTGTCTCTGGAGCCCTTTCTCCTTAATACCCTCCCTGGCACCCCATCCTCCCCTGTGACCCCACCCTCCTTGGTGACCCCAGTTTTCAGCTCCATGCTGATAATCTCTAGAACCTTATCATGGGCTCAGATGACCTGACTTCCAGGCTCATCTCTGCAGTCCTGCCTCATGTCCCTGCCAGTTCATCTTGGAGGTGCTGAACTCAACCTGTCCACCTGATCTCATAACTTTCCCCACCAAACCTTCACCTCCTCTAATGCTTCCTGTGTAACTATACTGTTGAAAACTACAGGAATCCTAGGGATTGCAAAAGAACTCCTTTCCATGGTTCACAGAGCCCTTCACAATCCGGCACCTGCTTCCAGCTTTTCTGGCTTGCTTTCTCCTCCCACATTGAAGGGTCCTTCAGTTCTTCAAAATGGCTGACTCTCTTCTCCCTCCTGACCTTTGCACTTATTGTTCCCTCTGCAGGAAATATTCCTCTCTCCCTTCTAATTCTGACTGCCGTCACTTCAGTCTTCCCATGTGTGTTTAAGTCCTACTTCCTTGGGGAAGATTGATTTTCACAATCATCATCCACACCACTGAATCTCCTGTTGTGCAATTCCATTGCATCTTGACCTTCCTCTTTCTAACGTGCCTCACACTGGTAATTGTAAGTTTTAATATCTCTATTCCTTTCTAGATGGCAAAGTTGAATAAATGTTTTGTTTTGTTTTTTGAGACGGAGTCTTCCTCTGTTGCCCAAGCTGGAGTGCAATGGCGTGATCTTGGCTCACTGCAACCTCCATCTCCCAGGTGCAGGAGATTCTCCTGCCTCAGCCTCCCAAGTAGTATCTGGGATTACAGGCACCCACCACCACGCCCAGATAATTTTGTATTTTAGTATGGATGGGGTTTCACCATATTGGTCAGGCTGGTCTCGAACTCCTGACCAGGTGATCTACCCGCCTCAGCCTCCCAAAGCGTTGGGATTACAGGTGTGAGCCACCATACCCAGCCTAGATTGCAAAGTTGTATAAGGCTAGGGACCACTGTATCTCCAGAGCCTAGCACAGTCCTCTCCACGTTGTAGGTGTTCAATATATGTTTGTCTAATGAATGAGTGAATCTCCAGGACACATAGCAAATGCTAACTAAAAATTAGTTTAATTAATCAATGTAAATAAATTGTTATATATTTCAGTTGCAGTCACTCTACTTTAATCCTTTATCAACTCAAAACTGGATTTTTGCAATGTCACCTTTACCAGTCTCTCTGCTTCAACTTACATTCAGATCAACTGCTGCAAAGCATCACTTTCATTAGGTAACTCTCCAGAAGAAAATTTTTTCACAGCTTCCCAGTACATTTAGAGCAAAGTCCAAATTCCATGGCTATGCTGATTCCTACAAAATATTTAGCATAGACTTCAGATGTTGTGTGCTAGAGTTAATGTGGGCACATGGGCTTCTGTGGGCTAGCCTGGTGTTGAACCAGCACTGTGTGCTTGGAGAAAGCATCCTGTTTACAGATGAATGTTTGGAAATACAGCCTGTTATTAGGTATGACGTTGCTTGGTGTTTGAAGCTCGTTGTTCCGAAAGGTCACCAGGCAACGTCTCCAAGCAGTCAGCACATGGGCTTTCAACCATCTTTAACTAGTGGTCATGCTTGGGAGGGCTTAAAAGAGTAAGAGAATATGCTTTGCATGTATTTGCATGGCTTACTCTCCTGAAGCTTTCAAATTTTAAATGAAATGATTACTTGTTTGCCTGATAATTTTTAAAAAATAGTAGAAAGCCCATTGTCCTTAGGCTTCAGAATAGCTGGGTCTGACCTTTCTTCATTTGCAAGATGCTGTCTCTGCAGCCTTTATGGTGCCAACTTGCTGATCACAGCTTGTGTAGGTGGGAGGAGGCATGGCTAGTGGTTTCTTTTTGGCTGTGGGTATAATTGTTGGTCTGGGTATGAACCGTGGCCCAGCCTTACAAGCATCTGGGAGCCCCTAGCTTAAACCATCTTTGGATACTTCCTCTCAGACATGCCTAGCCAGAGGCACATGGATGGAGGTCTGAGCAAACTGGAAAGCTGGAGGCTTTAGCTTTGGCATGTGAGTGTTCATTTTCTACTCCCTCCTACCTTCGGGCACCCACAATCCATGCTATCTCAAGCCCTCTTGCCCATCAAAGCCCTCTTGCAAATCATCCAATGTCAGTTCGTTATGTTAGAGAGACAGGATAGTGTGCTTAAAAGGGAGACGTCTGGTGTCAACCAAACCTGGATTTTCATCTCTGTTCTACTATGAACTGTGAACTTTGGACAATTTAGTTAACCTCTCTAGCTTCAGTTTCTTCACCCGTACAATGCAGGTATTAGCTTTTAGAGCTATGTTGAGGATTACATGCAATGATTTGAGCAAACATCTGCCTGTGATACAGTAAGTTCTCACTAAGCATCAGCTATTATTATTACACATGCTTTAGTGTGACTGAGTTGAATTGGGTCTGAATTTTAAGCTTGGTTGCTAGTCTGAAGAGGGAGGACTTTATTGCTGGAGGCCCTGGGAAGATGTGGGTGGCTGTGAAAGAGATGCGTTAGGAAAGGGTTCCTCCCCTAAATTGGCCAATAGTGGCACACTCCAGTACTGAAGACCTAGTCCCAGGAGTTGCTGGGCCTTGAGGGACAGACACAGGCCCAGCCTTTCTGGGGCACCCTGGAACATGAAGCCATCCCCACCCCATCCTAGGATGAGTCTTCCTGACTCATTACATGTCAAAGGTCACCTTCTCCATCCCCTATGCTGCTTCTCTTTACCTACATCCTGGAACACAGGATGTTTGAAATTCAGAATTCACTTCTGAATTATGCCTTGTTCTACCACTCCTGGGTGGACTGTCCCCAATCTACGTGCTATTTTGACCATGCAGGTAATCCCCCTTCACACATACACAGGGCCTTGTAGCCAGGGTTCCTATGACTTCAGGCCTGGGACATAGATGGGAAAGGTGTTCCAAGTTCCAACGGGGAGCAGAGCATCAGGAAATCTGGGGGGGCGGCCAACCGACCTGGACAGATGCCTGAAGTCAGGGGAAGAGGTTTCTGGAAGCTCAGGCATCAAGACAAGGGTGAGGAATATGGGGCGCATCACAAGGATGACCTAATTAATTCTGCTTTGTGGAGAACTCTCAAGCTTGCTTGTAAAAGACTCCTGCTCACAGCATCTTAAAGGCATCACTGGGCATCTGGCAACAGACGTCCAACTTGGCTTCCTCTCCACCCCGGAACTAGATCAGCGTTGCAAGCCATTCTTGGGTTTATTGTTCATAGGAATGGCATCTACACTTTTTGTTTGTCAAGCACTGACTGTGTGCTGGGAACACATTCATTGAATGCATTCTCTTCTTGAATCGTCACAGCAAATCAATAAATTAGCTATTATTATTACCTCCATTTTACAGATGAGGAAATGGAGGCTTACTAAGTGGCTTAAGGTTAGCTAAGGTCACTGAGCTAGGTAGCTACCCTATATCTGGCTCATGGCCAGTTCAAGCTTGGAATCATCTCACTGCACATACTACTTCCTGATTGTTCTATTGGTTACTGGCTACTGGTGTTTCTGCAGTGGGACAGAAATGTTTGGACCTCAAACACTTCAGAAAGGCTCATGCCTATTGCTCCTTAATCTTCCCTCCGTGTGTGACTTGCGTTGGCTATGACCGAGCCTCCACTGCTCACCTGGCTCGGGTTGTGACCTGCCCTTGTCATGGTGTCTGTTCTTCCAGTTTCAACTTTCTTAGCTGCCTGAGTCCCGCCTCCAGTTACCCCTGTGCTTGTTCTGTCTGTTCAATAGCAGCCCATTTATGCTTCTGGTATCTGTTCCCAGAAGGGCCTTGTCCTGGCCTCCTTCTCTAGGCCCCTGATCAGTCCACATTGCCTCTTCCCTCTCTTTTACCTCCAAGGCCACTGATCATGACCTCTCTCATTCCCTGGGTGTATCTCTCCCCGAGCCCAGGCCCTTGAGGACAAGCTTTTCTGCTACAGTGAGTTCTCCCTGCCCAGACGACAGAGCCAGGGAGACAGAGTGGGGGTTTGTGGAACCCAGGTCTATAGAGTTAACCTCTACCTTTGTCTTTTGCTTAATTATTAAAATGCATATCACAGTAGAGAAAATGGGGACCACCGTGTTTGATTACAAATACACAGTAAAAATTGTAAACACTTGTAGCAGGTCAACCACTTATTTGTTAGTACACCCATCACACTCATACATTGCATTTCTGTGTGATTATCATGTAGTCAATGAAAAATTTGTCCTTGGATAAAATAGCGTGTTAGCTTTGTTAGGCTAGTTTTAGTTTTTATTTATTTACAACCCTAAACTCTATCTTATATAACCTTGCCCTTCCTGGATAGATAGTGATTGACTGTATTTATTTGGACACAACCAAAGCTTACTAGGTAGTGTTGATCTGACTTATCATAACAGTGCTTTGCTGGGGAATTTCCCAGAAAGAGTTCACAGCCCTGAGAGTAAGTCTGAAGGAGGAGGCTTTCCCTACCTTCTCCACAAGAACAAGTGTGTATATGTGAAAATGGAGTAGGAAGGGCAGCTCATCCCAGCAGAATGTGGAGGGGACATATTTCTGGGTGATTCTGGTCTATGTTTCTACCATTGTAGAAGAGACCCATTTTGAGTCTATATTGTGATTGATGTTGGCTAATTAGCCAGGTTGTATTACTTAATTTCATTTGTTAGTGCAGATTTTTCCTTAAGAAACAATAAAAGCTATCCAGTTCAGGATTTTATTCTCGGATGAGGAGCTAGGCTGAGGACATGATTCCTGTCTGGTGCAGATGGAACCCACCCAATCGCCAAGTCATTCTGCAAGAGCAGGGGCAATGCTGGCCAAGACTGCCCTCTGACGAGGGGACACTGAAAGTGATCAAATTCCTGGGATGGGGAAGAGGCCTCTTTAGCAATGACCTGGGCAATATGCACCTCTGCAAATTGAGGGAGGGAAAGGGACCTCTAGAGGCCAAGCCCGCAGGCCAGGGTGGCTCACTTTCCCTTCACTGCCTGTGGCATCAGGCCCCAGGAATGTCTTCTACAAGCCTGGCACTAATGCCGCTTCACTGAGCCCTTACTGTAGGTATTGATAATTAGTAATAGACTGATCCTTTATTCCTCCTTTATCCTTGGTAGGGTCCCTTTGACAAAATAAGAGATTGCAGATGTGTGAGAGAGAAACTTGCCCAACTGCACACCATTCCCGAATATTTATTTATTCTTTTCCAGCTCTGGTCAAATTTCTAAACTAAAGGGAAGGCAGATGGCTTCCTAAAAATAAAAATAGACTTCATCCCCTGAAGTTGCGCAGCCTTGTTTGAAGGGCTGAACCTGGTGTTTGAAAGATTCTGAAGACATGCATGTGGTTTTATGTTGCACGCTGCAGTGAGACGGACAACCAGAAATCTGTGAAAATGACCATGGAAAGGCTCAGGATACTCCAGAGAACAGACTCCCAGGGGCCTTCCTGCCATGCCCATGATCAAGGTCTGCAGGAGGAATGGGACTGTGGGAAAGAACTAGAGCATGAGACCCTAGACTGTTTGGGGGCTGAATCTTGGTCTAGCTGTTGTGTGACCTTGAGCCTCAGTGTCCTCACCTGTTAAGCGAGTTGCATGAAGACTCAGTGAAATAATGTGTATTAGTGATCTATTGCTGTGTAACCAATGACCCCAAAACTTAGTAACTTAATACAACAACATGGGTTATCTCAGTTTCTGTGGCTCAGGAATCTTGGTGCAGCTTAACAGGTCCTCTGACTCAGTGGCTCCTAGACAACAGTCAAGGTGTCTTCCGGGTTGCAGTCATCTCAAGGTTCATTGGGGGAAAGAGCTGCTTGCAAACTCACTCATGTGGTTGTTAGCAGGCCTCAGGTTCTCTCGGACCTCCTCCCTCTGACTCATGCCCAGGACTGTGAACTTCCTCTGGGAAGTTCCCCAGCAAAGCACTGGTGTGTTAGGTTAGACCAACCCTACCTAGTAGGGTTTCACCGTGACTGAATAGATATGGTCAAACAATATCTGTGGCCTCAGGTCCTTATGGCGGTTGGCTGGGGATGGTCCTCATTCCTTGCCCTGTGGGAGTCTCCAGAGGGCAGCTCACAACAGCGAAGCTTATTTCCTTAGAGCAAGTCCTAGAAAAGAGCCAGAGGGAAAAGGAATTCCAGCAAAAAGGAAGTCACAGCCTTTGATAACCTGACCTCAGAAACACAACCCATTTCATCTGCCCTATTTTATTGTGAAGCAAGGCACAGTCTGCTCACAAAAGCAGGGGATTGTACAAGAGTGTGAATGCCAGGAGGCAGGGATCATTAGGAGCCATTTACAAGCAGCCTACTGCACGATGTGTGCACACAGTGTCTATCCTTGCTTCACATGGTGGGTACTCAGTTTATGTTAGCAGCCTCCTCGCTCTAGTTTACATACACTTTTAGAGCTTTTGTGCTACAATGGTAACTTTGCCTGGATACAATGGCAACTCTGCTTGGATGAGGTATAACCTGTGGTCCTTGGGAATCTTCTGCAAGCCACAGAGCTACACGGATTTTTCAGTCTTCCCCTCCCACACTTCCCCTCAGTGTGGCCTATGCAGAGAGTATGAGTCCAAATAGTGGCCAGTGCTAAGCCCAGAGGTAGCCGGTCCCTTCTAAGATAGCTCCTCCTAGAGTCCAATGTGCCAGAGACAGATTTCGCCTTCACCAGGACCTACTGAGCTCCTACGATGTTCCGGGAAGCATCAGGAAGCAAAACAGATTGAAGGTCCTGCTCACATGGATTTTGCATGTTAGTGAAGGCAGATAGACATCAAGCAAAACAAATAAGAACAACACAGGCATTTCCCTTCTCAGGTTGTAACTGCCTGATGGGCTCTTCCTGCCTGCTACACAAAGACCACGGCATTGCAGTCAAGAAAAAGTTTAAAGATGCAAGCCTGGCCACGCCATGTAGGAGATGGAGTTCGTACTCAAGTCCGTCTCCCCAAAGGCCCTTAGTTCCTAACTAAGGGTTTTTCAAAGGCAGTTTGGGAAAAGGGGTGGAAGTGACTATGCGGTGGGTGCTCGCTGCCAGTTGTTGGGGTGGAGATGAAATCATGGGAGGTTGAAGCTCTCCTCTAACACTGAATTGCTGCCAGTGGGGGTCACCAGAGGGGGGTTGGCAGGTCCAGGTAGAGCCATGGGAGTCAGACATGCAAAAATCCTGAAAAGATATCTCAAAAGGCAAATCTACAACAGTGGTGTTATCTGCAGGAGTGGCTGGCAATCATTTGTGTCTACATCTTACCCGAATCAGGCTCTTCTCTTCCCCCTAGCCTGATGGGCTTTCATTAGATTTGCAAAGGCAATTGAGTTTAGGGGAAAGCCTGTTATTATTTAAACTGTAAACTAAATGTGTCTCAAAGCTAACTTGGCCTAAGCCCAGGAATGATGAAGGGAAAGGCAAGATGGGGGTGTCAGTTAAATCAGATCTCTTTTACTGTCATAATTTTCTCACTCATATAATTTTTGCAAAGGCAGTTTCAGGGTCAGCAATCTTTTGCTGAAAATTAGACATTCTGTGCAAAAACCCAGCCTGGAAGTCCATTTCTTCTTATGTTAAATGGAGGAAATGGTGATGTGTTACAAGAACACCAAAACCTCTAGTCACTTCCCTAACAGATAACCTAAACACAGTTAACACCTGTAGAATATATTATTATGAATGCCTAAATCATCACTTGTCTTGGTCTCTAATCAATTAACAAGGTTGTTAACAGTCATCCTGTGTGCAGCAACAAATCAGTTTGCACACCATGCCATACGTAGCCTTACCTTTTTTTTCCTTTTGAGACAGAGTCTTGCTCTGTTGCCCAGGCTGGAGTGCAGTGGCATGATCTCGGCTCATTGCAACCTCCGCCTCCTGGGTTTAAGTGATTTTCCTACCTCAGCCTCCCAAATAGCTGGGATTACAGGCGCCCACCACATCCAGTGAAATTTCGTACTTTTAGTAGAGATGGGGTTTTGCCGTGTTGGCCAGGCTGGTCTTGAACTCTTGACCTCAGGTGATCCCCCCCCCCCCCCCTCGGCCTCCCAAAGTGCCAGAATTACAGGTGTGAGCCACTGCGCCCGGCCCATAGCTTTACCTTTAAGGTGAGTCCTGGCAAATAAATAAGACATATAGCCAGGAATTCAATACTTTTAAGCAAAAATACGGGTAAAATTTACAGTAACTTTTTATTTTTAGAGTAAAAAAAAAGCAATTTGCTGAAATGAACTGCTATTCACTAAGCAAAGAATTTTGAGACTAGAGAAAGGAGAAACCTCGAGATGCACAGTCCTTGCTGTCACGCAGCTTGCCTTTCAAAACACCTGCATGCACTTCTGACATTCTACCAATTGTATTTCAATTGTAACTGGAGATTCTCCTGCACATCATTTTATTAAAGATGTCACATTGAGCTAGCAGGACATATGTGTACATTTTTCCTTTGTTACTGCAGACTGAAGAAAATACTTCTTTGAGAAATGTGTATATTCTTTGAAGTTTGGGTACTAAAGACCAGAGGGACCCCACTGTTAGAATATTAACTTAGAGGGGGATCTCTTGAGGTAGCCCCTGTAAATTAATATTCTAACGGTAGGATAGAGGCAGTGAGATATGCCACAGGGAAAACGAAGTGAGGGAGGGGGTAGGTAACAAGTTGCAATTTAAAATAATGTGGCCAGCAAAATGGGCAGTGTTTTAATAGAATCCTAAAGGATAAGAAGCAAGAAATGTGAACCTGGTATGGGGGAGAGTACTTTAGGTAGACAGAGCAGCAAATGCAAAGCCTGTGAGGCAGAAGATGCTCTAGAATGTTCTAGAAAAAGCAACGGGGAGTGGGTTCCCCTGTGAGCACAGTGAGGCAGCCCAGCAGGAGATGTGATCAGAGACATAAGGATGGTGGGTGGGGGAGGGCTCCACACCATTTTTACCCTGGATGAGGTTGGAAGCCACTGGAACCTTTGCGCTATTCTCAGTCTTAGAGTACTCGGAGATCTTCAAGGGTAGGGCAGGGTTGCTGCCTCCATCTCCAACCAATTAAGTTGTGGTCGCCACATTTTCCCTGCTGAACCAAGATCTGCAGCAGGCAGGAGGGCATGGACTGAGCACAGGCAGATGTAAAAAATCCAAGCAGCGTGGGACTTCTCCCTGACCACCCTCAGAAAATGGCTTGGGTGCAAAACGTCCAGGATGAGCATGGCGGGGAGTTTACTCTCCATAGCTTCTTGCACATGCCAGAACCTATTGCCTGAGAGGCACCAGAGGCAGTCAACGTGCAGGGATTTTACAGGTGCTGGAAGGGACCTCCCTCTTTATTTCACCAAATATGGCCCGCTCGATTGCCCTCCAACACAGTGCTGAAGCCATCACTCTCCCCCTTTTGTATGTAGCGTTGACCACAGCATCCACATGCAGATTGCATCTGGGGGTAAGTAGGGAGGGTAGGAGTTGCTCAGAAGGACCTGCCATGCTCAGTGCTTTATATACATGAGCTCGCTTTGCTCAGCAACCTAATGAGGTCATTATTTTTATTCCCATTTTATAGGTGAGAAAACTGAGGCTCAAGAGCTAAGGTAACTTATCCAGCATTAAAGAACGAGTAAGTTTACTATGTGGGGTTCAAACCCTGGAGCTTCTGATGGCAGAGCCAACTGTCTTCACACCACTCTGCACAAACTGACACGTGGCCAGCAATGACCTCAAATATCATGGCTGATTGATGGGATTAGACAAAGTCAGGGTCAGGGCTCCTAGTGGTCAGGTGTTGTCACCTGACAGCAGGTCTGTGAGGAATACCCAGGGGCAGAGGATAAGCTTGTTTGGCAGGGAAGGGCATGGGGGGCTTGGGGTGGGTGGCGGGTGGGGGCTGGATATAAAAGCGGGAATAAAGTGTTTCCTGTCTTCTTGGGAGAACAGGGCCAGTCACCCTTCTGGCTTCCCTAGTGGGTGGTCCACCTCCTGCCCCACCGCATTGTGCCTTCATTGTATTTAGCTTGGCAATCTTTTAAATTAATGATGTAGAGATTCTCTAAACGAATCCTGCCACCAACGCTCACACATTTCAGGGAAAGATCCATTGCTTGGGAGTTAGTGCTAAAGAAAAGCCATCTTACAAGAAATTTGGTTCCATTAGCCATGTAAAAGAAAATGGGAAAGAAAGGAGTGTTAGACATTCTCCCTTTCCCGTTTTTCATAATGACAGAGCGATTCCAAATAAACGTGGAGTACAAAATCACAGCTAGGTTTTCTTTTAATGCTGAAGTATGGGAAAATCTTTAATTTTTACCAGTCCTGGGGGCTGGAGGTATGAAACTTTGCTAAATAGGATGCACCCACCAAGCATATTTTATTAGCTCTACTCTCCAACGGTGCTTTCAATTTTAAAACAGTTGCTTTAAAAAGCCTCTGGGGGCAGACACAGCAATCTCAGTTAATCCTGTAATAATCAAAACCAGCCGCTAAAGTGCTGCTGTAACAATAATGACCAACACACAGGCTTGAAGATGGATTGCACGGAGGATTTCCTGCCAAGGAGTATTAGGGAGGCACCATGACTCCCCCTCCTTCCTTAGCAAGCAGTCCGAGGCTCAGCCTCCCTGTCTGGGCTTTGCTGAACTTGCCTGGAGGCAGAGATAGATGAGGTAATCTCCCAGCATCCTTTTGCATCCTGTGGGTCTGAAAAAATCCCAGGTGTCCTAACCTATCCCAGTGGGAACTGCCTTTTCTATTCGGGGTTGACTGGGTGAAAATTCAACAAAATTATTCAACAAATATTTACTCCACAGTCACCATTTGGAAAGCCTAGGGGGAGTTTTGGGAGGGGGAAGGATGAAGAATGGGTCATTGATCCTACACCCGAAGAACTGAGGTCTAATGAAAGACAGAGGGATGTTCCTAGAAACCTAATGCATCAGTTAACTGGGAAAAGCTGCAGCCACTTGTGCACGGCATTAGGAGGAAAGAATCATCTGTGATGGGTGCAGGGATGAATAAAGGCTTCCCGAAGAGGCAGCAGCTGCGATGACTTTTTGAAGAGCAAGGGGATTTTGGTGGCTGGAGAAGGGCAGAAGAGCTCCAGGTTGAGGAAACGGTAAGAATAGAGACAGGTTGAGGAAACGGTAAGAATAGAGACAGGGCTGTGGGGTGTGGATTTGTGTAATTCCTCCTGGCAGCATCGGTAGAGCCAGGAGATGCGTGGAAGACGGTGCCGGAGGCATGAAAGAGGAGGGGCCCAACACAGACAGTCTTGAAGCCACATTCAGGAGTTTGGACTTTACCTTGTAGATAACAATGAAGATTTGAAAGGAGGGAATGAGCTAAACCTCAGGAAAGCAAATCTGATGATGGCGAAATTAAAAAGAAAAATACATTTTAGATGCATCTTACATTTTGTCTACAAGGTCCCAGGAACCTGGTTTTGTCAGTCCTACTCAGGAATAGAGTTCCATATGGGAAATTGACGTTAAGGCAGCCCAAACACCTCCTCACTTAGATCCCAAACACCGTAGGGCCATTTTTGTCCTTTAGTCATCTAGGAAGCCAGGCATGCACTGGAATTTTCCAGGGAGGTTCCCTTCATAAATGGCCGCTGACAGTATTGAAAACAGAATTCTGACTTCTGGGCCCTGAGATTGTGAAACGTCTCTGTGTGGTTTGGCTCTGCCGCTGGGTCCAGTTTTACGTCACTGACTTTATGAGGGCCTTAGGTATCGTGAGAAAGGATCAGCCCTAACCACACATGCGTGCGCGTGGGAGCACACACACACACACACAAAACAGGAACTGATGTGAAAATCCACTTTCCAGAGTGCTGTTCTGGGATAGGTATATACTGAGCCCAGAGAAAAGTAAACATACTGATGTCTAACATGAGCCCTGACCAGCATGTATTTAAAAAAAAAAAAAAAAAAAAGACTTTTTTACCCTTTAAATACAGAGTTTTAGAAAAGTAGCAAGAGAAATAAGAACAAAAAACAAAACAAACAAACAAACAAAACCCCAAAAACTGAGAAGCAAAGGAATTGGCCAGAAAAATAGAAAAATAGATTCTAGAAATTCAAAGGGTGAAGTATTCTCTTGCAGTTCGGGAGGTCTGTGGCCGGTGGGTTGGATGTGGATGCCAGGCATTTGCTGGCAGCCTAAGGTGGAGAGAAAGCCTGGTCCAGATTGTCAGGAGGGGAAAGGGGACCCTAGGCGGGAGGCAGAGCCATGGAGCGTCCTGAGGATTGGAGTCAATGTGGGGACAGGAAGTGCCTTGCCAGACACCCAGCATCTTGCCAGGAGCTAGGATTGCCATAGGCAACAAAAATCACAACCAAAACAAGAAGAACCAAAGCTAGGAAGCCCAGCTAAATTTGAATTCAGATAAACAACAAGTACTTTTTTAGTAGGAGCATACAATATTTGGGATACACACTAAACGCTATTTGTTGTTTATCAGAAATTCAAAGTTAACTGGGCATCCTGTATGTGGTCCGGACAAGACGTAATCACAAAGCATCACTCAAAGCAGGAGCGCCTGGGGGTCAGGCCTCAAGGCCACCTTCAAGGGCCACAGTGTGGGATGAGGAGCCCTGGGACTGACGCTGTGGGATCAGCCCCGAGCACAGGGTTGGCTGAGGTGATCTGAAGGAGTCTGTACAGTACTGGCCAGCTGTGAATATGCCTCCATCATTTTCATGACAAATGATTTTTTTTCTCATTGATTTTCACGCAGGTTGAGTTGTATTTGCAAGACCATTGGAGGCTATTTCGCTTCTTTTGATTTCATTTGTTTTTTAACCCTGCCTTGTACTCTACTCCTTAGTCATTATGCACAAGAGACATTCTATCATCATTAGCTGAATGTATTGTGTCCAAACTCATTCTAGGCACAAGCCTTGGGGTGGTTGGCATTGAAGAGAGGAATTCTGTCTCCCGATCCCCTGCAACTGCTTTGGTGCAGGGCTGGGTGTGCAAGAGCTTAGGTGGCTATAGAAGCAAAGTCAAAGCGACCCTGTCATTTCGTCTCCCATCAATTCACCCCTTCAGAAATTCATTCAACAGATACTGACCGGGGAGCTACCGTGTTGGTTGCTGCATCCCAATCTCAAAGACAGCAGAAGAGAAGCAGGCATGCTCCTTGTCCTTGAAGAAGCTCTATTTCTATTTCTTTTTTTTTTTTTGAGATGGAATTTCACCCTTGTTGCCCAGGCTGGAGTGCAGTGGCACCATCTCAGCTCACTGCAACCTCTACCTCCTGGGTTCAAACGATTCTCCTGCCTCAGCCTCCAGAGTAGATGGGATTACAGGCATGCGCCACCACGCCCAGCTAATTTTTTGTATTTTCAGTAGCGATGGGGTTTCACCATGTTATCCAGGCTGGTCTTGAGCTCCTGACCTCAGGTGATCCACCCACCTTGGCCTCCCAAAGTGCTGGGATTACAGGCGTGAGCCACTGCGCGCAGCCAGAAGCTCTGTTTCAACAAGTAATTCGTGTGGGGTGCAGGGGTGTCTGGGTGGGGAAAGGCAGAGGGAAGAGGTAGCTATTTGCAACCCTAAATGAGGCGAGGGCAGGAGGTCAGTGCTGGGCAGACAGATCAGCGGATATGAATACAGGAGTGTGCAGGTGATAGAAAGTGGGTGTGTCTGAGGACTTGAAAGGAATTCAGGTGGGCCAGAGCACGGGCTGCCAGAGAGCAACAGAGAGAGAAGGCTGGGGGGGAAGTGGGGTCTGTGTCCCCATGGACTTTGTTTCTGATATTTGTATTCATATGACTGGACTCAGGGGTGTTCCTGCACCTCTCAAGCTTCCTTTTCCTCTCGATATAATGAGATGAGGGTAATCGACCAAGGCAGCCAGCTTTGAGGGAACAATGTATTAGTGGAAAATGATCTGTAAACAAGAAATTACTAATGCTATAGACAATCAACATAACTTAAGGAGTTTGGTAACGCCAAGTTCTATGAGACACAGCTCTCACTGCATGTTATAGAAAACACCAGACTCACACCCTAAACCCACCACACACGGAGCCTGGCACCCAATAAACTTGGTTGAACTGAACGGAAAGAGTAATTATCAATGTCAGTTGCTAAGGGCTACAGAAGACAGTGAAGAGAAAGGGGAGAGGGTTTCTGAAGGAACCAGAGGTCAGTTTGTCGGAGACCACACCATGGTCTTGTCTTAGAAGTTGTAATGGATCAAACAAGCAGCGTTCTGACTTCATAATGAGTCTGTAATTCAAATGAAATAAAGTTCCTAAATAGATTCATTCTAACCTAATTTGTTTCACTTGGTGCATTTTAAACTCGGTTTGATAAATGCAACTCAATACACAGCAAATAAATTGTTTACAAATCTTATTGCATATTTAAGATTTTCATCCCTGTAGATACTACAAGAAAAACAAAAAACCTTGAGCACAGGACATCTATAAATATTGGAGACAGTTTATCATTACATTGACCAAAAGAAAATGCTTGTGAGCGTTACCTAAATAAACTCAGTAACAATTTGTGTTTTTCTTCCTTTTTTAAAACCGCATGGAAATTGTATACACTCTAAAGAAAAGTATTGGGAACTGGTTGAAAGCTATTTAAAAATACTTAAGACAAAGCATAATTTAAAGTGCTTAGGACATACAAACTTTATTTGGAGGAAAATCAAGCATTAAACAGAAATACTTTCTTCAGCCTTTGTTATTGAAAATCCTTCTAAATTGCTTATTTATTCCACTTTTTTGCTTCAGTGAGTAAAGAACTTTGCATCTACATTAATCTTTCTTTCACAGCCATGGATCTTGTTTTGGACAACATGGACACATGGAACATGATCATGAAATCACAGTTAGGTAACATCAGACTGAGAGGGATCCAGGGAGATAATGTTGTAATACCCTATGTTATCAAAGGGAAAGGAGAATTCTAGAGAGGCAAAGGGACTTGCATGAGATTCAGCGAGAGCCAGACACAGCTTTCCCTCTTCCCATGCTGGATTCCTTCCACCATTCATATCACACATCCGTGCAGTCACATACAATGGGGCTGGATCTACATTTATGCAATGTAACTGCCATATGCAATTCTTTTCTGGGCAGTAATGCAAAAAGGATGATGCAAAGGGGATCCTTGCTTGAAAGTATTTCTGCTCTAAGACAGGGAAGTAGGGAGGACACTCATGAAGAGCTTCCTGTCATGAATGTGGTTCATTCATTCTTAAAATCTGCCCTCTCTGCAAGTAGACATCCTTTCCTTCTCTGCCGTTACAGCCAATGGGTCACTCTTCCTTCCCCTTTCTTTCTCTTTTGAGCTATAAAAGGGAAATGATACCCTCTCCAGTTGCCTTTTATTTCATGGTCTGCATTTGGGAGAGACATGGTTTGGCTTCTCCACAGACAGATGCCGTGTGCCAGGAAGCTTGAGTCTGTTTCCAATAAGCGTGCTGTCGTTCCTGAGGGATGGACGAGGAGCTCCAGCAGCGGATGTCTTCCTTGTCGTGCTACATGCCATAGCCATCCTAGTCAAGTGTCTCCCTCTCCTTCCTCTTGAAGGCCCTTCTCTAGACAGGGAGGTAGGGGAGGAGGTGGCTGGGTTTTTGTTTTGCTGTGCCATAAATATCACTGACTCATTCACCATTGTAGTTTCCAGACCATCCATTCATGCAAGTTATTCATTCTTCATCCAACCAGCGTTTCTTTAGCAAACATCTGTTGATCACCTACTTATGCTAAGCACTAGGGATACTTAACAATGACGCAGACAGATCCCTGCCCTTGAGGAGCGCACATTTTATGGCTTTATCAGACAGAGTGGTGGAGGGAGATCGTCCTTCAGAGGATTTGTCTAAGGAAAGTTTAATGAGCAGACTACTTGTGTGAGGGGTGGCAGGGTTAAGGGACCCAGTGAGGGATGTTCAGGCCCCTAGGGGTAGAACCTGGAGCAGCCATCACTAGCTCAGTCCTAAGGGACAGAGGGGAAATAGTGTTCTCAGAGCCGGTGGCCACTGAGCCCCAAAGAAGATTCTGTCAAGAAGATCCACCCGACAGGAGCTGTAGCCAGAAAAAATGTCAGCCTTTGCCAGGCTGCCTCTGGCAGGGAAGAAATGGGAGGTGGGGACACATACCTTGACCTCTCTCTCCCCTCATCTTCATCCTCCTGTGGCTGAACCCAACTGGTAGGTGGCAAGCAAACTGGCGTGATGTAGACTTAGCATTAGCTTACAGGGCACAGAGCATGCAAAAAAGGGTGGAGAGTGCATCAGGGAACCAAGGAGCATAATCAGTAGAGTGTCCCATTTGTCACCAGTGAGTGGAAGTCAGAGGATTTAATGTGTTCACATTGCAGTCCCAGCCATGGCTGGTGAGCTCTCAAATGTGTACCACACAGCACTGAATTGGGGAGGGCTCAGTGGACACAATCGCTGGGCATCATTGCCAGAAACCAATAGCTGGCTCTGGGGTCTGGACCCTTCCTGATGGTCTGCAGAAATGAAGACTTACTCCAGGAGCCAAAATAAAGAGGCGGTGGTGTAACCACGTGGGGGTCGGGGAGAGTCTGAACAAAGATGACCAGAGGAGCTGCCTTGGAACTGCATCATAATAACACACAAAATTATGACAAGGTCTTTGTCCTTGAGCAATTTATAATCTCACTCAGGAGAGCAAATCTATGTGGAAAGATAAGAAACAATAACAACAAAGCAAAAACAAGAAGCAGTGAAGGCAGAAGCCCAGCAGCAAGCAAGTTAATAGTGGTAAGGGCTGCCCATTCCTCTGCTCAGCTGGCAGCTACCAGCAGAGGTGACATCACAGTGTTGTATGCTACCTGCCGTTGCCTGCTGTATACACGCACATGCACACACATGCATGCAGACAGACACAAGTGCACACACATAAGTGCATGTGCATGCACACATAGGTGAACACATGTAGGCATAAGACACACAGACATATACAATGTATTTGCACACACACCCTTGCACACACAAACCCATGCACACACATGTGTGAGCACACATTATGCATGCCCACACATAACACAAGCTATGTTTCCACAGCTACAGCTGCTCGTGGCAATTTTCTTTATCAGCCTTTGCAAATGAACCCATGAAAATATGAGGGAGAGATGGAGAGGTGAGAGAAGATTGGTAGACACACACAGCGCTAGTGGTGCGGAGAGGTGATAGAAGATTGGTAGACACACACAGCGCTAGTGGTGCCCAGGCTCCATTTTCAGTAGCCATGGTCCTTTTGAATTCTGGGTTATTTTAGAAAAAACAAAGGCTTGTCTGCCTTTGCTGGATCCTTGGTGATTTTATTGATATCATGATGTCCAACTAAACACTAGGGGAATTAGGGAACTCAGGTGTCTTCAGTTCATTTTGTGCTGCTAACACAGAGTACCACAGACTGGCTAATTCATAAAAATCACAAAATAATTCCTTACAGTTCTAGAGGCTGGACATTCCCAGATCAAGGTGCCGGCCAGTATGGTGCCTGGTGAGGGTTTGACCTCTGCTTCCAAGATGGCACCTTGAAACCTGCATCCTCTGGAGGGGATAAGTGCTGTGTCCTCACATGGCAGAAAAGCAGAAGAGAGTGAACCTAGTCCCGTGATGGAGGGCATGGAAGCCCCATTCACAGGGAGAAAAGAGAGGATGGTTTGCCAGTGCCACCGCCTTTATCTTTCCTTGGAAGATGTTTGCCTCTGGCCATTCCTTCACCCTCCTCCTGATCCTCAGTTCAGGACCTTGGTACCTGGGAGGTGTGAAACTTACACAGATACTGCCTTTCAGATGGCACTGAGTCAGGATGTAGACTGGCGATTAACAGCCAGTGGGGCACATAATACCTGTTGGATAAAGAAGTGCCTAGGCACGGCCCAGAGACATCAATGGTAGCTGTCATTTATGATCTGGCCAATCCATCTTTTATCCTCTATTTCAGGGTCATTCTTCAGAATAAAGGAGGTAGCACCCACTGCTGAAGCTTAGCCTATATTCGCTACCTTCCTGAGACTCTTCCAGGGCTCTGCCTTCTCTCCAGGAGTGCCACCTTAGGTTCCCAGGCCCCTTGACTTGATGCTTTATTATATGATACGATTTGGCTGTGTCCCCACCCAAATCTCATCTTGAACCCTGGTTCCCATAGTCCCCATGTGTCATGGAAGGGATCCGATGGGAGGTAATTGAATCAAGGGGGCGGTTACCTCCGTGCTGTTCTCATGATAGTGAGTGAGTTCTCATGAGATCTGATGGTTTTATAAGGGGCTCTCTCCCCCACTTGGCTCTGTGCTTCTTGCTGCCACCACACGAAAAAGGACGCATTTGCTTCCCCTGCCACCATGATTGCAGGTTTCATGAGTCCTCTCGAGCCATGCCGAACTGTGAGTCAATTAAACCTCTTTCCTTTATAAGTGACCCAGTCTCAGGTGTGTCTTTATCAGCCGTACGAGAACGAACTAGTACAGTATGTAAACTGATATTTCATGTCACTAGAGGCTCCTCATGAAAGCCACCCCTCTAATCGACCTACCTTAGGTACTATGTTAATAAAAAAGGATTCATGTTGCGATGCCCTTGGGAATACTCAGGGTCACACCTGGCTATGCTGTTGCCAAACCCCACACTGATGATGCATGACAGTGAGGGAACCACCCCACTCACCACCCCCTAAGACTTCATTTGCACACCAAGCAAACTTTTGTCTGAGGAGGGCAGAATCTGCTTAGGCCTGGGCAGTTTCTGTGTCCTCTCGGAGCAGTTTGACAGTCAACACAGACCACGGCCACTCTCTCTCTGCAAGACTCAGCTTTCCAGAAACCTCTCCTCAGCCACTGACCCGGAGCAAACAGCACTCCGGGAGGAGTCAGGGATGGAGGAGTCAGGGATGGAGGAGTCAGGGATGGAGGAGTCAGGGAGCGTGATGCCAACATAGGAAATACAAAGAATTGTAAACCATGCACTCTTTTTCTTGGATGAGATGTCAAGAAAGCTTTTTTCATTTGTAGACATTCCTTCAAAACAAACCAAAAAAAGAAAGTGGGTTGCATGCTTTTGTGAATCCTTGCTGTTCTTTTTCTCCTTTTCATTTTCACCGCAAGAATTCATAACCAGGCTAAAGAATAAGTCTTCCTACATAATATAAAAGCAGTAGAACTACTGGTGATATTAATAATACTTTATATTTATAGAGTACTTTTTCATCTTTAAAGTCCTTTGTAAATATTAACTAATTAAACCCCTTAGCAACAAAGTACTTTACCTTGTTTGCTTCTAGGCATAGAGTCAGTGGTGGACTGAATTATAATTCTCCCTGTGGAGTGATTTGGTATCTTTTTCAAATAGACAACATTGGATGAGATGCTTTTTATGTCCAATTCTGACGTCAAATTTTATTTATTTATTTATTTATTTATTTATTTATTTATTTATTTATTCATTCATTTATTTATTGAGGCAGAGTCTAGCTGTCTCACACAGGTTGGAGTGCAGTGGCGCGATCCTGGCTCACTGCAACCTCTGCCTCCCAGATTCAAGCAATTCTCCTGCCTCAGGCTTCCAGGTAGCTAGGATTACAGGTGCCTGCCACCACGCCTGGCTAATTTTTGTATTTTTAGTAGAGATGGGGTTTCACCATGTTGGCCAGGCTAGTCTCGAACTCCTGACCTCAAGTGATCCACCCACCTCAACCTGCCAGAGTGCTGGGATTACAGGCGTGAGCCACTGCACCCGGCATAAAGTCAAATTTTAAAAATCACTATGAAAGAATGGACAGGGGGAAGAATTCCAGCCACAGCCAGTCTGTCCCTGTTGTCAGCCTGCCTGTGCTAAAAAGGCAGGAAGTGCTTTCAGCACTGAATCTCAGCTGTGGCTTTCTGAGTATCAACCATGCCCTAGATGCTATCATCTCTGATGGCATAAATAGAAAATTCCAGAAACAAACATCCTTGATTCTATTTGTGTGTATTTGAAAATAAAACTGGCATCAGTGCTAATATTGCTAGGGGCTATTATTGCCTTGGGTGTATTCTCCTCTTTCCTTTTTGAGGCCTGACTCAATACAGCAGGAAAGACACTGGTTAAAAGATGAACTCCTTCCTTTTGCCCACTCTCAGTCTCCATCCTCTTCTCCTCCTCCTGCAATAAAGCTCATTTTCTGGTAGCCCTATTGTCTAGAACATTTGCTGGCACCTAGTCATTGCTCAATAAATACTGAATGGAGAACACGCCTTGGAGAACTCAAAGAATTCAATATTGTCTAAAGCACAGGTGCACCAGTCAGTCACTTGTACCCCAGGCATTGCCCAGTGGTCTCTACAATGCAATTAATCAGGCTTCACATGTCCTAGAGGCCCATCCTATTTTAACCACAGACTGGTTGGTAGCCTGTGAGCAGAAGCTGGCTCCATAAATGGTGCAAAGGAGAAAAAAGGCCATGAAAGTTTCTACCCAACACAAGTGCAAAAGCAGTCCCCCTTCCCAGCTTTCGGACAATCCCCAGACACTGCGTCCTGCTCTTCCTAAGGCCCCTTCCTTCTTCCTCTCTGTGTGATTCTCTTTGGTTTTTATTTTAAGCAGACTTTATTTTAGAGCAGTTCGCTGAGCAGTGGGTTACCCTGCATGTTTAGCTGAGGCGCCAAACTTTCCTGGGAAGTCTCTGATTTTAGGACAGACCCAGGGAATTGCTAAGGATTCCTGCTGGTCCAGGCTCCCAAGCCACACAGCACTGTCTTGAACGGCCACCTTGGCCTTCCGCAAACTGGCTATCAGCAATAACTCCCTCTACTTGCTTTTCCTAACCATTGTCATATCCTTCCCCACTAGAAGATATGCTTCATGAGAACAGAAACCCTGTCTTTCTTGTGCATTGCTCCATCAACAGGCCTAGAATAGTGCCTGGAACATAGCACAGCACTAACTGAATGAGTAATTGAGTGAATGAAAAATTGCCGTGGCTTCAAGCTAAGCTACGACCATCTCTCAGACCACTGCAGTGCTCTCTTGACTCATATCCCAACACCTACTCTTGATCCCTCCAATTATTTCTTCACTCTGTCACCAGCTCAATTCTTTAAAAACACACATAACTCACTCTCCCAGCTAATGACTTTTTGGGTGTCACAGTTTAGACCATATTCCCTAATGGCCTGCACAGTCCCACCTACCCCTTCAGCCTCTTCCTGCAGCCCTATGCTCTCTGCTGTGGCCACACTGGCCTTCTTTCCTGCAGGGATATTCCCCCACTCTCAGAGCCTGTGCTTGGGACATTCTCCTCTGCGGCTCACCTAAAATGACCTCCCCATATCCTGCCAATTTCATCTTAAACACAGCTTCTTTATGCACGGTTTCCTGACTCCTTTTCTGGGTCTACTTTGTAACTCTCATTGCAGCTCATACTTTTCCTTTATATTACTGATTCTAGTTTGCAGTTACATAATTACTTCCTCTTTTTTATAATAAATGACCAGCTGATTCCCCAGTACCCATGAGCACCATATCTGCGAGCATTCAGCACTGTATCCGAGTCTGCAGACCTAACATGGAGCTTGAAACTGTAGGGGAAAAATAACCCCCATAGCTTGTGACTTGGAACAGGTTCCTATAACAACAGACAGATTAACAGGAGAAAAGCAAACAGAAGCCATGAACATGTACATTTCACATGTGTATGGGAAACACCCAGCACTGGGTACTTCTCAAAGAGGTAACTTTGACTTCCATCTTAGGTAGCATCTCCAACAAAGCACAGTGCAGTTTTTTTCTTTTTCTTTTTCTTTTTTTAGATGGAGTCTCGCCCTGTTGCCCAGGCTGGAGTGCAATGGTGCGATCTTGGCTCACTGCAACCTCCACCTCCTGCGTTCAAGCGATTCTCCTGCCTCAGCCTCCCAAGTAGCTGGGATTACAGGTGTGTGCCATCAAGCCTGGCTAATTTTTTGTATCTTTAGTAGAGATGGGATTTTACCATGTTGGCCATGCTGGGCTTGAACTCCTGACCTCGTGATCCGCCTGCCTCAGCCTCCCAGAGTGCTGGGATTACAGGCCTGAGCCATCGTACCTGGCCCACAGTGCATTTTTATAAAAGTGATAAGACAAAAAAAAAAAAAAGGACTTTGAGTCTCTAGGGGTGGCAACTTGGGGGAAGGCAAATGACTGGCAGATAAAAGCGAATTAGTAGAGCTTGTTACAGTAGATTCCTCTGGTATCATTGTCAGGCCTGTAAGAGTCTAACGTTGTTTTTGTGAATCTATGCCCTGCTTTTAGGCAAAGACAGCGAGGGCAGAGATCTTTCATATATCCGCTTCTTAATTTCCTTTAGCTCCACAATCCTTCATATTTTGGTGGGCATATTCTGACCTCCCACAGAACATACTTGGCACTGAATATATTATTTGACTGTCCTGGTACTCACCAGGTACTCACCAAATGGAGACTCTCCATTTGGTCCTGGAGATCCATTGTCCACCATCTCTGCCCTGCTTTGTGCTCTGGAGGCTGACCCTAATGAACGGCATCAATCTGGGTTCTTAACCCTCAGGCTGCTGATGGGGTCAGGCCAGGCCCATGGAGGCTCCGGTAGGCCATGGGAGAGGGAGAGGAGACAGCAGGGTGTCTGTCCCCTGCCCACCTTGTGGGCTGTAGCTGGCAGTGGATGTGCTCCTCGACCTCCAGCCCAGCTCCTGCTGGCAGCTCCTCTCCTGCCTCTGCGTTTCTCCCCTGGTTCCAACAAAATGCTCCTCTGTTGCTGCCCACTGTTGCTAGTGCCTGCACTGGGTGCTCCATGTCCCCACCCACTCTCACTAAAGAGTCTGCCTGAGTCCTCTTCAATTCCACGCTGGGGTTGTGCCATGCTTTTTCTGCCAAGTCCCTGACTAAGATGACCATCATGACCCGTTCTCACACTGGAGGAAACTGACTCCATTCACAGAGCTAGCTGGGAACTGAGTCACAATTCAAACCAAGTCTGTTGACTTGTAAAGTCCACGTGTTCTTCACTACTCCACACTGCCCTGAAATTTCTCCTCCCCTAGGACTAGTTTAGAACTGAAGCCACAATAGGGAATGAACTAGAGGTGTTCCTAAACACGTAGTGAAACACTTTACAGATTTCACATACCTGCAGCTCCTGGGTGGGTTTGCATTTAGCTCTCAGCCTCTCACTGGTCTTGGAGTTGTCCGAGGAACCTGAGAGTTGATTCCATTCAGGCTCCTCACCCTCATCCTTCGGGCTAGCCATCGTGGTTCTGCACTGACTTGTGCTGCCAACTTCTCCATCCCACCAGACTCACCCACCCTACCAAGTGATGGGTGTCAAAGTCAACTCATAGCTACTCTGCCTAGGAAAGGGCAAAGTGAAATCACTAAAGTAGAATGAAAACATTGTATTTCTGCGGGGCTTAAAGCCTAGACGACGGGTTTATGGGTGCAGCAAACCACCATGGCACGTGTATACCTATGTAATAAACCTGCATGTTCTGCACATGTATTCCAGGACTTAAAGTATAATAATAATGAAAAAAAGAAAACATTGCATTTCTACCGCTCTGGATCCCACTATCTCTAATTGCTGTTGCAGAGAACCAGGATGCCCAGGCACTACGAGGGTGGCATTCTCCTGTGTGACTGATAAAACTGCCCTCACTTCTCACAGATGCTCTTTGGAAAGCTGCCTGCTCAGTCCGGTGAGGTGGAGTGCTAGAACTCGGGCCTGGGACACCCTTCCTACGTCCTCACAGTCCTCTATGGCTGTGTCCACTCTCTCATCTTTAAACCTTGACCACACCCAGGGTTAAGAGTCCCTGTTTGTAATAAAATTCTATTTTGACAAAGGCTTTGCTGCTCAATACTCTCCTACCCCCAGCCCTGCTGCGTGTAGGTTGCAGTGTCAGCAAGCCACAAGCCAAACTCAAAGATCTTCCAAGCTTTAATGAGAACTGGACTTGAAGCCAGCTTCTTTTGAAAACCCCCACACTGCTTAGAACTTTGAAGCTTGCAGGAGAGGCAGAGACAAAATATGTCATGCTCATTAAAACATCTTGGCTCATGACATGGTGGGGTGTTGTGGACACTGGAGTTGAGTGGACCTGGTTCTAATGTCACCGTACCACTGCCTGGGGGCCCTGGGTCACACAGTTGGAAACGCAGAGCCAGGACTCAAACCCTTGGACCAGCTGCTTGCCTTCTCCCTGAGCCTTGGGTCTCTCATCTGTAAAATGGACCAAGCACATCTACCTCAGAGGATTGTAGGTGGTGTTGAATGATTACCCTAGAGGATGGGCGTGCCGAACCTAACTTGGCACTTAGTAAATACTTGGTAACTTCTAGCTCCCCTTTCTTTCCCTTTCACCATGGTAAATGTGCTTGGGGTATCTATTCTGGGTTCATTCTCTAAGAATTTAAGCCAAGCATCCATTCAGATATTCAGATCCCTGGCAGAAGAGATCTAATGAGGACTCCACAAAGGCCTCACCCTCACCCAGCCGCTCCTCCAGGTTACAGTGAGCTCTTGACCACACCCTCACCATTTGAACTTTGTTTACCAAATGGAGCATTGCAATGCAGCCTTGTTGCCATGGACAACAGTGACTGTCCTGCTGTTACTCAGAATGCTGCAATATTCTCTCTCCACAATAGAGGGAAAAGAGAACATGTTCTAATAAAGAGTGAGTATGAAAAGGCTCAATGACATCAAGATACTCCAAATACCAAATGTGAATGCTGATGGCACAAGAAGGAAGCACATTTACACCAGGGTGGAAAACGGCCCATGCTAGCCAGTTAGCCACATCTTCTGCCTCGTTTTCTTTCTTTCTTTCCTTCTTTTCTTTCTTTCTTTCTTTTCTTTCTTTCTTTCCTTCTTTTATTTCCTTCTTTTCTTTCTCTCTCTCTCTTTCTTTCTTTCCTTCTTTCCTTCCTTCCTTCCTTTC